>NW_024582499.1:1027050-1076052 GCF_018398535.1 Haplochromis burtoni
CAGAAGAAATGCAAAAACCCAGTGAATATAAAATAAAACCCAAAGAAAACTTGCAGTGGACAGTTTTCGATGTTTTACAGATTTCTGGGATTCACTGGTCTGGTGAACCTTGTATCCCCGTAGCTCTTTGTAGATTTTACTTCATTAACCTCTTTAAACACAGATCACAGATTTATCATCAAGTGTAGAAGTTTCAGAACAGGATATGGAACAAAATCACACAGTGATTTCTTTTTTTTTGTATCTTTTCCAAATTGTAACAAAAAAAAAATCTTGTGTATTTATGTTGAATTTGGATATTTTTCTTGTATATCTTTTGTGGGGAGACTTGTTGAGGAATCTATTTTCACAAGTTCAGGTTGGGAGGAGTGGTTTCTTTAAAAATGTGTTATTTATTTTAATTTTATTTTTGATATCATATATACATAAAAAATAAAACATTACTGTGAAAAAGAACTAAAAATTATTTAAATGAATCATGGCTGCATACAGACAGCAGTGTGTAAAATCTGGAATACCTCAGGGTTCACGTTTAGGTTCTTTATCATTTCTAATTTACACAATTCATCTATGTGAAGTTTAATTATTTAAACTTCACATAGATGAATATATTTTATTATTATTTAATATTTTGGTAGCACACGTGAAGCAGATACATAATTATTAATTCATAAGCAGAAATATAAAACCTGCTTTCAAAAAACAAAAACAAATTTGTAGCCTTCAGATCTAAACGACACAAACATTTAGTCTTTAGTCACACTGCTTCCCCTGGAGACACTAAAGCATTTATGTGGCATTTAAACATCTGCTGAGAAAAACACCTGGAAATACTCAGGCGGAAAATCAGCAGAGTTCATGCTCAGGGGAAGACGGTCCTGCAGGGTCTAACTGCAGTGTAAAAAAAGAAAACTCTGAGAAAACTCAACATTTTGTGGGGGGGAAAAAAAACAGTAAAACTTATGTTTGGCTAAATAAGATTTCCCACACACAATTTTGCATGATCACAAATTAATTATTTTTATTTTTCTGAGAGTTCAAATTAATCTGTGAGTGGAATCCAATTAGATACTTTGGTTTTTTCCATACATATAACATTCATCATCTTAACTTTAATTTAATGGACCAGTATGTCATCAGTGTTTAAGAATTCTGAGGAAGTCACATAATTTCACCCTTAAATGTTACATTTTGTTTTATGGAGGCATTTTCACTGCATAAATCAATTTGTGTTTACATTTTTTATTAATAACAAGCATTTCCACCACACGTAGTTTCACTGTCTGGAGAGACACCAGAGACTTTCAGAGCACCTCTAAACTTTATCTTTACATTACAACAAGATGCTAAAGTTTTGATGATTTAGATCAACAGCAGCTAGCTTAACATTTTTCAAGAGCTTCCAGAGATGCTGTGTTGTAGTGGACTCTCCTCATTTGCCAATGCATTCTCATCCTGGTCCATAATACAGATACCTGCACCTAACCCTTATGTGCCCAGGTGTCCTTTGGTGGTGGTGCTCTGATGTAGCTCCAACACCGTTGTGTCAATATTATTCACTGAAGGGTAAAAGTCCTGATTCGCAGACCTACAAAGTGCATTAAGATGCTGGATGGATTGGAAGGAGTAGCTTTAAAAAAACAAAACCATCAATGTCTTGTGTGTGTTGCACTTTGGTGTCATCATGTATTTTCTTTTTACTTTTACTTGCAGAAAAAAAACAACTTTTTAGGTTTAGGTGGCAAAAAAAAATAAATTGTGGTTTGTGTTAAGACACACCCCTTCATGTAGTAACCAATGGAAACAGTGGTTTCTATGTGACTGCAAGTCTCTTTATGTATGTGCATCCCTTTATGCCGAGGTACGATGTAAGATATGTGGCTTTGCAAGCTCAAGTACAGATCAGCTGATTGGATACATAAACAAATGATCTGTAATCTGATTGGGTAGAACACCTGGGAAATGCATCGCCCCCCAAACGACAGCAAATTTAAGTCTGCTGTCATCTCATAAACTTTGAACATAACTAGTTTAACTAAAAAGTGTAGGTTGCTTCTGTTTTTTTTTTTTGTTTTTTTTTAATCCAGGTTTGTCTTTAAGAAGGAGGGGGAGGACAGGAAATGAATCACTGAGAGCTCAACTCAGTGTATGCACCCACAAGGGCTGCAGAGAGGAGAAAACAAGCTGAAATTAGCATGTTTTTGAAGTAAATTCCTCCATCCTGTTCCTCTGTCTGTTTTCGCTTAATAAAACAAGTAATCCTGACCAACAAAGAGTTGATCTAACTCAACCCCACAGCGAGGTCACTGGATGATAAACAAAAACAAACACACCCCTGTTATTAAGCTGCTGACACACGGACAGACAAACAGGCTGATCGAAAAGGATGTACCCCCCCGGGTCTTCTGGGACTAAGCTTAAAACAGCACACCCACATCGGTGTTACATAAAACAAACACACCCTACTTACTGAGGAGGACAGAGGAGGAGAGTCACAGCTCTAGAGTAACAAATCAAACACACCCTCAGGTTAATGTGCCTCGAGACAGTTAATCTCCACCCGTCTGTGGAGGCTGAAAGACAAATGCACCCAAACACACATCAGAGAGGAGAAAAAAATATCAAACACACCCTGTTATTTTCTGGCAAGTGAGGAGATAAAGCTACAGACTGACCTCTGACCTCACACACTAACACACCTCCCCTCCCCCGCAGCAGCAGTGGACGACCCGGTGACCTACAGAGACTCCAGTTCCCTCATCCATGCCCCCAAGGACAGATGAATGGACAGAGAGCATTCAGCTGCTTTAAAGCTCAAGCAATGGAACAGCTGACACACTTATTTATTTCTATTTTCTTTGGGGGGGGGGCTTTTATAAAACAGCTGAAAGTAAAGAGCCAAGACCAGGAAGTGGGGGGGGGGGGGTATATGTAACACTGGTCGATGGCGGATGTGAACTAGCATGAACCACTACAGTTTCTAAAAGTAGAAACACTTGAAATAACAGTGCAGTCAATAGAAATTGTTTAATTAAGAGTAGAGATACTAGAAAGCGGGAATAATATCACCAACAGAAAAAGTAGAAATAGCAGAAATAACAGCAAATAGTGAAAGATAACATAAATAAAAGTAGAAATACTAAATCAAATGAAATGACAGCAAAATTACTAGATTTAACACGAGGCTGATATATTTAGAAATACTAGATTACAATAAACAGAAACAGTTCAAATAAAAAGCAGAAATTACAACACAATAAGTAGAAGCAGTATAAAATATAAGTAGTAGAAACAGCACAATCAGACATAAGTAGAAACATTAGAAACAACAGCGCAAGAAAGATAAACAGCAGGAAATATAAGTAGAAACAATGTAAACAACAGCAGAAAAAAGTAACAATCAATAAAAACAGTTGAAGTAAATGTAGAAAGATTAGAAACATCAGCAAAAATAGAAACGGTGTCAACAAAAAAAGCTCAAAGTACAAATAAAAAAATGACAAAAATCAATAGAAACAGCAGAAATACCAAAGCCAGAATACGAGCAGATGAAAGAATAAAGAGCAGACGACGTTCCAGCAGCACAAGCATGAAGTAGAAACTTGAGAAGCCAGAGGGGAAAAAAACAACCACAGAACTAAAAGTAGACAAAAGTAAAACTGAATAAAGACCATAAAAATGTTTTCCACACTGATAGAAACAACAGTAAGTCCCTTTTCCCTGTTTAACTGAACAGTTTGTTTCTGCATGTCAAACTGTGTGTGATCAGCAGAAAAGTTAAAATCTGACAAAATCATTAAAGTGGAGGAACAGAAGAATCATGCAGAGGCAAAAATAACTGATGATGTTCACAGTACACTGTAAAAAAATTAGAAGTTGGCTTCACTTAAAATTTCACTTAATAAAATGCATGTAATGTCACTGCTTGAAAATTGTGGGCAATACTTGTCTAGTTCACTCAGTATGCAGACCTATGAACTCAATATAATATGAAAGAACTGCTTTATATGACCTCAGTTTAGCAACTTTTAGATTATATACACATTTTGAAGCTGTTATGGATGCTCTAGATTTCTTTTTATGAAGCTAAGAGCACTGCTGTGCACAGACTGTACAACAGATGGGTGTAGCTACCTTGATGTCACCCATTGCTTTCAGAAGCCTTCAGATTAGCATTTCTGTTACAGCCATGTTGGACACACAAACTGGCTAACAACTTGTGCAGTTTCATGTAATTCCACAGATAACCCTCGATTCTGAAACCTAGCATAACCAATATTTAGAAAATTAAGTTATTTATTTATTAAATGAGACCCATAAACATGTCACTGAACCCATAAACTCAACATGAAAGTGTTTACAGAGGTCAAAATTAAAAGCTGTTTTCCACTAGACTTCTATAAAGCCAGAGGTCTTTGTGCAACGACAGCCGTCGTCGTCTGGTGGCTTTCAGACAGAATCACGATGTAAGGCACTTCTGCACTGGCTTGGTTTTTTCAGCATGGAAGTTACGTCCATGTTTTATGCTGTACATGGTTTTGCACAATATGTGTTAAAGAAAGATAGTGGCTTTATTAACATTAGAATGATCCAGGAGTCTTAGTTACTAAATCTACTACAAAACATCACATAATTTTCATGTACTGTGACAACTAAGGATGTGAAGGAGATATACTTGGACTCTTGTCTTATACATGTAGAGTTTCTAATGCTAACTGGGTGTCCTTGTACTTTAAAGCACCCACATGCTTGCAGCAGACAAAAGAATCACTTTCTTTTTCTTTTCAGGAGAAACCGTTGTAGGCAACACTAAAAAAAACAAACAGAAAAAACCCAAAGGAAAGTACAAACTGTCGTATCAATCTCAGTTCTACCTGCAGCTTTCAGTATTTCATTAACAAACTCTTGTTGGTTCATAAAAATGTTCGTTTTTAACTGTGTGAGGACTTGCGGTGTCATGATGCACTTCCAGGAAACTGTTTTCCACCCTGAATCCAGGTGTAGAGCCTCAGACAGCGTCCCAAAGTGAAGCCTAGACTCTGTGTCCCCCACAAGGTATCAACTTAACATAGGTCCCCGCAACGTTACTTGTACTGACACACACACACACACGCACACACCCACACACACACACGCACACACACACACGCACACACACACGCACACACAGCACACACACACACACACACGCACACACACGCACACACACACACGCACGCACGCGCACGCACGCACGCACACACCACACACACGCACACACACACCCCCACCCTCACACACACACACCACCACACACACACACACACACACACACCGACGCACGCACGCACACACTCTCACACACACACACACACACACACTCACTCACACACACACACACCTTGATGTATTTTTAACCTTCAGCTCTTCATTCATATCTGCTCATATCTGCCTGCACACGTCCTGTTGTGAGGCATGTCAGGAGGGGGGGCGTGCTTAACATTTAAACTGTCTGCAGTGAAGCTGCAGAGGGACACAGATCACTGCTCTGTCTTCACTTACTAACATGCATGTGACAGATACCAACATGTTCATCTGTCTGTGTATATAACAAGCTTTCCCCAATCAGCTGATTCTGGTCCAGCTTCAGTGTATCCATCCGTCATTATACAAGAAATCGTTCCAGCACATCAACCGCAGTCTTCAGTGTCAGTAGCAGTTCAGTGATGCTGCAGGAAGTGGACAGAACCAAGCTAGGAGTTTCCTCCTGCTCCCAGTCTTTGCACTAAGCTATGTTAAACACACACAAGCTGTAATACTGACACTAACACTGTCTGCTGTGTAAAGCCTCATATCTGGAGGAACTATTCCTGTCCACGTTAAAGCCTGCAGGTAACATCAGCTGCTTCTCTTCTCCAGCCGCCACTGATCCTCGTGCTGATGGAGGAAATCAGCTGCAGGGGCCTCATTCACAACGGCGGCGAAGGCACAAAGTAAGGAAGGCCTAAACGAGGCACACACTGCTTCCCACGCTAAAATTAGAGACCGTTTAAAAACAATAATTTAAAAAAAAAAAAAAACCTTGAGAGGAAAATGTGTGCACTAGTAAGGAAACTCAGACCCATGCAGACAAACATTTTAGACTTTACACTTCATTTGTACCTTGAAGGTCCTGCTGGTTCCTGGTATTAAAAAAGCCCTCAAACATTGCAGACAAGCATTTTATCTTTACTCCTATCATCATTATTTGAGCCACTAGATGGCAGCGTCACTGGAACGTACGTGCGTTTGTGGTCTGAGACACAACCATCACAGACGGTAAAAGCAGTAACTTTTCTTTTTTTATGAATTATAAATTCCACATTTACAAATGTTTGAGGAAAGTTTGTTTTTTGACAGACCTTTCACAGAAAAAGCACCAGATCAGCTACTCTGACCTCCTCTGTTCTCTTTGATCCCTTTTTCATGCTTATTTGAATCCAACTTTACAGAAAAGAGAGGAGGGGGGGGGATAACGACCCTCAGCCACTCTTTCTCTGCCACGTTGTCTGTGGTTTCCCGTCTCGCTCGCTCACGCCAAACTTCAACACTTTGACTAATGAACAGGAGTGGTGACATGAACCTCGGAGACACACGAACAAACACTTTGTTCTCCTTTTGAAGCTCATTTCTTTGCCGTGACTGGCAGATCAGGCCTGACGTATGTGATGTGTGAGCAAAGACGGCAGCCTGCTCAGTCTGAACTAAAGGCCTTGAATATTCTCAGACAAGTTACAGGTTTTAATCGGCCCCCAAAACCCCCGAAATGACCCAGAGAATAAACATAAAACTCAGGAATACAGAGGACTGGACATAAACAGAAGCTCTGGCAAAAGAACGAAAGGACTATGAATACAAGAAGAAGTGTTGGGTAACAACAGGAGAAGACAATCAAGTAATCAGACACAGGAAGTAAAACCAACACGGGACATGAAAGAAAACTAACCCTAATCTAAAATCCAACAACTGAAGCTCAAAATGAATAAAATGATAAAGTAAAATCAGGAATCAAAACCCAAACCTAACCCAACGAGCCGAAGCCTAAAGCGCTGGAAGAGCAGGAGAGCTGCACGCAAATTAAAACATAATAATAGTGAACAGGTATACAACACTACAACACCACCACAAAAAAAAAACAACTTTGGTGGACTGCAGAGCGGAGTCGCGTTATCAGTCCATTAAATATGGCTCACATACACCAAAGTCTTCGAGCTCAACTTCATGACTTATTGGTCAGAAATGGACAAAAAGTCATAAAACTTAGAAACTATGATGGTTAAAAGTTTGTTTTGTATTGTGAACATTTAATTTCAATTCAATTTTATTTATTTCTACAGCACCAAATCACAACAGTCACCTCAAGGCGCTTTATATTGTAAGGTAAACCGTACAATAATACATACAGTTAGTGACAGTACTGCATGAAGGTGTAAAGTATCACATCATATTTGACCTCTGATCTCTCTGTAAAGGTCAACAGACTGGTCCGAAGATCAAAGTGATAAAAACGCTGAGTTTTTTATTAAAACGGTTTCTTTTTTTTCTTTTTAGAAAACTAAACACAAACTCTTTAAACATGATATTTATTACTACACGCGTACTATACCCACATAAATGAAAAAAAAAAATTAAACTCAAAACTATGAAGCCTGAACCATTAAATAACTGTCAGAAAAATATAAAACTGGAGACTTTATTTAACACTCTGAACACTGGAAAAATAATCACATTTGCATACATGAGACTTCATTTAAATCTTTGGTATTTTTGTGCAGTTTTTCAGGGTTTTTTAAGTAAAAAATAAATAAATCACACTGATAATGCAGAGATCTGAAAAACTCCCAAAAGCTGATATCAAATATAATACAGTTTGCATTACAGGATTAAAATGGGTTTAAACATAACAAACAAAATCCAATATTTTGCACTTCTTTAAAAATAACTGCACTCCAAACCGCTTAGGTCAGCGGTCCCCAAACCCCGGGCCGGTACCGGTCTGTTAGTCGTTTGGTACCGGGCCGCAAGAGTTGAGGCTCCGGTGTGAAATTTATGGTTTTCAGGGTTTTTATCATGATTTTTTTTTTTAATCGTATTTGTCGTTAACTCAGTTTCCCTGGGTCTTTTCCTGTGTGTTATGAATAAATCCTCTGTTTTTTGGTACCTGTACTGGTTTGTTGTATTTATCCACAACATCTTTAAGGCCAGTCTGTGAAAATATTGTCTGACATATTCCGTGTTGGTTTGGGGACCGCTGGGTTAGATTACATTTAAAAAAATATAACCCTATTCCATTAAAAGTATATACTGGCGTTAGCTGCACGCTCTCAGACTGCTTCTGGTTTGTGATGCGTTTGAGATGCGAATGATCATACAGGAAGTTGTGATGCGCAGGTCCAGAGTTTGAAGGGATAAGATGAGATGGAGATGACACTTTGCTGAAATCGTGTAATCTTTCCATGTCATCTTCAGCTGATCCAGTGATTTCCTCACTGATTACAGCTCCAAGTATTTTAACTGTCTCACAGTATCACTATCAGGAGGTCCTAACCCTAACCCTAGCCGTCTTATTGCTGCCTCATACCCAGCATGCATTTCAACATTAAAGAACCATCAGCTGGCGGTCTTCGTTAGATAGACGGTTAAAATAATTTTGTTAAAAACTTAGAGACAGTATCTGCTTGACGTACTTCTCGGATGTGTTTGTCTGTAGAAACATTTCCAGAAACAAAAACTTTGTGTTTGAGAACTCTTTCATGGTTTTCGTGACATCAAAGGAAGGTGATAGTTGTCACAGTCCACGCAACGAATTATTCTTTACATGTACATCAATGTCTGTGTACACTGTAACCAATGATCTGACAGAGATTTCTCACTTAGTAAGAGAAGATTTGACCTTCTACGTGAAAACGTCAACATCATCCACGGTTCAGATTTCGCCACCACGCTGCGACCACCTTTCACAGACATAACGCTGCTGTTTCAACCGCGTTTGCAGTGACACACGTAAATTCATTTAGGAAAATAAAAGCGCAGCCACGACTCCAGATTGCAACAGCAGGTTTGTTTGATTCATGCAAGTTTCTGCAGATGTTGTGCTCTAAACATGAAGTATTCCCTCAGAGTGCAGCTGCTGCATCCCTTCACCACTGCTGGGAAAATCTCTCATGATCGTCTGACAGCAGAATGAGTCATTACTTTAGCGATGAGTTCCGCATTAGCTCTGCAACAGCTACTGCAGCAACTCTGGGACCCTAAACGGGGTTCATCAGACCGGATCTGGACCTGTGGGAACCCTTAGGATACTTCCCATCTTTGTGTGGACTCTCAGTCATCCCACTAAGCCTGAACCTGGCTCTAACCCCCCAAAGTCAGGCCTGAAGTCTCAGGAGAGGCCCAGATTAAGGACTGGACCCGTGTCCTCAGAGCGATACAGAAAACAGTTGACACGCTGAGTTGCTGTGGTTCTGTTCCCCTGATTCAATTATTCTACAAACAGCACCACATGACAGCTTTCAACCACTGAAGCTAAACGTGGAGGTGTCATGTGACCTGTCTGACCTCAGCTTCACCAGAGAGCGAGCGAGCGAGCGAGCGTCACGTTTAATTAGATTGAGTCTAATGTAATGAACTATGTCTCTCTGACCTTCAGCCACAAACCTCTGGAATCCCAAAGACCTGAGCACGAACCACATGCTGCTTTGGTGGGTTGTTCATGGGCAAGTTTCATAAAGCAAACAATCAATAATACAATCAAATCAGCTCCCAGATAACGAGGCAGCAAAGCAAACACAGCCTGAGAGAGGGGGTGTCAAACATGCGGTCTGGGCACCAGAACGACCCGCCAGAGAGTGCAGAGCGGCTCACTGGATACGGATCGCTTTGCATAGTGTGGCAACAGTTGTATTTTAACCCAAAACATGATATTTCTCTAACCTAACCACGTGGGTTTAATGCCTAACCCAGAATATTGTTAATCAGCTCATATCAGACCAGATACATGAAGATTCGTATGCAGAAACAGATTCTGTTGCGAGACTATCCGAAAAACTTCACATGGTGCATGACAAGGAAAACACAGATAAGTATAAAATAAAAATACTGAACTATAAATGTTGCACCAGCTGCAGGACAGCATAACTGCACAGAATATAAGCTAGTTCCTGGACGCCTCCCACATGGAGGCCGGGGCAGACCCAGGACATGCTGGAGAGATTATGTCTCTCTGCTGGTTTGGGAATAACTGTGTCCCACTGGATGAGCTGGAAGAGGTGGCAGGGGTGAAGGAAGTCTGGGCTTCCCCATTAGACTGCTGCCCGTACCCGGATAAATGGCAGAAAATAGATGGATGAATGGATGATCTACAACATATGATGGATATTTAATTGTGACGGCTTTCAGAGTGTGCTGCTTTATGTTTAAAAATAAAAGCAAACTGTCATACTTTTGCTGCTCAGGGATTAGAGCTTTTATGTTTCTGTTTGTTTAAACAGACGAGCAGAAAAATGAAAGTAGAGGCAGGACATGGAGCTGCAGAGACCAGCCGCAGCATCGCACCAATCACCACCATGACTGTAACTTTCACTGCGGGCAGCAGCGATGAAGGTTAAATAACTTCATCCTGCTTTCAGTGGCCATTCAGTGAGTCTCTACAGCCATGGCTCAAGTTTAAATGACAAAGAGACAAACACTCAGGCTTCTGACAGCAGACCTGTGTGATGTCACAGAGATGACATATACCTAATATGGTCATCTCAGGAGCAGAAGCCCCACCAAACACTAAGGACGCCGTGGTAATTTAGCGCTTTGTGAATCACCTTGTTGGTGCAAAAATATTATTTTGTGCCTCTCAGATGTGTTATCTTTGGGGTTTTTTTAATAAATGCAAACAAACTGTTCTTGTGACAGGCAGAGAAAAATATTTCAAAAATTTGCAGAATTTGGTGTAATGTGTTGGAGCCAGACCCTGAACTTCAACAGGTAACAAACTGATGAGGAGTCAGTCTGCAGACTCCGTTTGTACCTGTTAATGTTTCTACAGGAGAAGCACCATGGCGATCTCATCTAAGTTTCTTTGTGAAGGTTTTCATCTTTGCTTTGCGTTCATACCTAAATACTAAGAGGAAGCGCTTATGCGTGTCCTTATTAGGACACGTGACGGCAGCCAAAGGTTTATATTGTTAAGTGCTGATTATGACACAATTCAGGTCATTTTACGGAGAAACTGGAAAGTAATGTAACAAATTACTTTCCCCAGTGAGTAATTAAAGTACTGCATTACTTTTAAGAAAAGTAATAAGTAATGTATAATGGCTTGAGTAATGATCCCAACAATGCTGATGTGTAGACACATCACTGGTTCGTCCATTGAATTGGTGACTTTTTATGCTTGAATGAGTCACAGGTCAGCGTTAAGTGGTTCCACAAACAAACAGCCTCTGAAACTGGTCAGGTACAAGGATCCGACTGCAAATAACTGAGAAAGTCCAAAGGAAAAAGTTTTAAATACTTTCAGAAAGCCTGGAGAAGTACTGTCCAGAACCACTTTTTTTAAACTACAAGGAAGAAATTTTGGCTCACTGGAAGCAAAATGTGAAGAAATGAGGCCGACGCAAGACTTCTGCACAGCACTTTAAAAATTCCAGATATTTTATCTTCTCGGAACCAGCTGCCGACACCATCCCTATAAAAATGTGCAATTTCTGCTGAGTTAAAGGCACTTTTTGTAATTACCCTCTGCAGAATGCGTCAAATAAGATGCTGCTCCAGGGGGCAGCATTTTACCAGATGTGTTTACAGATGTGTTGTTTTTTTTCCCCTTCTATTCTTTTGACATTTCTTTTTACTTTTTCCTCCATTTCCTTAAGAGGCTTTGGCATTTGCCACTTTAAACAATGTTTATGATGACTCACCTGTAAAGGTTACGGTGAATCGCTGCACCATCTTGTGGTACAGTCTGGCATTACATGAAAGTACAGCCCAGCCCTAGTTTAACTTCAGCTCATTGCTCAATAACACAACATGCAGACAGAGCTGTGGTTAAATCTGGAAGCTTTCAAACATTTTAAAAACACATACATTCACAGTAAGTGCCTTTAAACAAATACACAAAAGCTGCAGTGCACTCACCTGTCCTGCAGGTGGCGCTGCGGCTGCCATGTGGTGGCGTGTTGAGGTGGTAGGAGAACCTCATGGTGCTGAACTGACTGGAGAAGGAGGGAGCAGGAGGAGCAGGGAGGCTGAGCAGAGTGCTGCGAGGTCGGTTCAGCTGCATGCCTGCACACTGCACACCTGTACGCAGGTCAGGGTTTATTCAGTTCATTCTCCACTCTCATGAGATTTTTCCTTCTCTTTTTTCTTTTTATTTTAAAATATGAGTGTTTGTTTTTGAATCAGTCACTTTCTGCTTGTTCAGAGTCAGTTTTGCTCTCAGAGAAATCCACACAGGCGCACTCGGCATCGGTTATCTGCTTCACTCTTTTCTCCATTCAGGAAAATGAACTTCAGCTGCGACTCTCTGGTGGTTCGCTCTCTGGCTGAAGCCATGTGGAGGTCAAAAATGTCTCACCCTCCTTCATCCTCCCCCTCTCGCTCCCATCTTTTCCTCTTTGTCACTCTTTCAGGAATCTAAACGTTACCAGTCTCCGTGCCTCCATCTCCACGTCACGTATCCGCAGAAACAATCAGAGGAATCCGGCTGATGTGGTTTTCAGATTAAAAACCTTCCCCGGGTGTGCCGACTGAGGGTTTCTGTCAGTCCAGCTCCTCCGAGATAAAGCTGAGGAACAACTTTTGAGGATCCAGAAACCTGAAATCAAACACGTCTGTAGGAGCTTTAGAGCAGAATGTGCAGACTCAGCTCTCCTCCTGCTCGAGTGCCTCCACTTTTTCTGATTTCTGCTCCTCCTGCTGCTTTGGTTTGACTCCCTCTGAAGACTTTTTGCTCTTTCTCTTCAGCGTCAGTTTGTCCAAACAGACAGACAGACAGACTGGCTGTCGGTTGGCCGTCTCTCGGCAGCTCCAGGCTTTTGTGTGAAAGTCTGATCTGAGCTGCAGACCGACACCACAACTCCTCCTCCTCCTCCTCCTCCGTCCAGACATCTGATCCCAGAGCAGCTCCCCTCCTCCCTCTCTCCTCTCCCTGTGGTCTGGTTCTCATTTTCTCTGTTTTCTGAGGCTGAAATTTGAAGCAAAAGGAAAACTTTGGAGAAAAATTCCAGCAGGATATTTTAAATTTTTCCCCTTTACCAACACCAGAGTCTGACCTCCACTTACTCTCCACCACTCATGACTCTGCTTTTTCTCTTTCTAACAGAAGCACAGATTCAAGTTTCAGGATGATGTGAGCAGCAGCTTTCAACCACCAGGGGGCTCCAACCCTTCATTCCACATGTCCCTGCTGCGCTCGGAGCCTCAGTCTGAGATCGTAACAAAGGTCACATTTCAGTGGTTTTAAGATCCGTCCACAGACGGGAGCAGACTCCCAATATGTCAAAACATTTTCTTCAGGCAGAGCAAAGATCTGCTGCCACCTGCTGGGACATGCTGACATATTTAAATATCCTGCTTGATCATCTTTCTGCAGCATATGCTGCTCTGGCCTCTTTTCTCATGCTCCGTCTGAAAGCCTCTGTTTTAGCTCCCGTCACTTGAAAGGACTGAATCTGGTCTTTTTGGACTCTTAACTGGGAACTTGAAGCTTTAAGTGCTTTTTACCCATCATGCACACACATGGGTTCCATCATCAGTGTCGTGCATGTGGAGTCAAACCACTGACCATCTCCATGAAAATTGCCAGAAGAAGGTGGATCACCCTATGATGTCCATTCACTCTAAACTATGACCGGGTAATGTCAGGGGTTCTCTTGTGTGACCAACAGTAGCTGTTACTGTGTCTCTGTATGGATGGCGGTGCAGCGTGTGAATGACACACAGCCAGGACACACTGGAGAGATCATCTCTTGGCTGGTTTGGTAATGCTCGGTGTTGCCGAAAAGAATAGATATTCATCTACTACCAGATGAAAATTGCTTCTGTTTCTGCCTGTTTACCATGTTGGCTAAGGTACTGCACTCCACACCAAGTGTTTTTTTACTGTTATGAGTGCAGTATCACAAAGCTGTGGATTTCCCTCTCATCTACCTTAGAGACTAGATGAGGAGCTCGTTCAGGAGAGGAAGAGTAGAGCTGCCAGCAGCCAGATGAGGTGGTTCGAGAATCCTCCGAGGTGCCACCCAGGTGAGGTATTCCAGACATGTCCTAATGGGGATGGGGGGGTGAGGTGTCTCTGTTGTGGACCCAGGACACGCTGAGAGATTAGATCTCTCGGCTGCCTTGTGAACACCTCACTGTCCCCTCAGACGAGCTGGAGGAGACGGCTGGGAGGAGCGAGGTCTCGGCTCCTCAGCTTAGACCGTTGCTCCTGCAACTGTAGCCATACTTGACAGTTTGGATGCACTTAAGCACTCAGAGCGGTGAATACAAGTAACAAAGTATGTGATTCGGGACACAACATGTGAGTTTATCAGAACTCTGAAGTTCAACACAACCTTCGTACCAGAAACTACCTTTGCCAATTTTTTACATGCACTAAAACAAAAAAACAAAAAACAACGTGTGTGCCGTAAACTCCAATCAGCTTCATCTCAGAAAACATTTCAAAAGCAGACATTTTACATCTCATCACTTTGACATGTTTTCTTGTTTTAAATCTAAAAACATTTTATTTAAATTTACGAAAACAGACAAAAACAAAAAAATAAGTAAAATTATGTTTCCAGTAGAAAAACGAGAACATAAATGATGAGTCAGTGAATGTCCGACCTTCTGCTCCTCAGGCTGTAACGAGGCTGAACATCAGGGTGGTGATGAAGAGGAGGACGGACAGGAGAAGAGATGCGAGAGCAGAGGTCAGCATCACAACAAGGAGGGAAATCATGTTTCTAATGTTTACATCACACAATATTCCTAAAATGTCCAAAAACAAAATGTTTTTCCAAAGAAAATGTAAAAACACTAAACATCAAAAAATGAATAAGAATAGTCAAATCAGGCCCACAGAACGTGAACAAAATATTCTGATAGTTGATGTCATGTTTAAGAGAAAATAAAACGCGACATAAACTCTGGTTTCTAATCGATCAGATTCACAGCTCGTCGATATTTCCCAGTCCGTGTTTGCGTCTGTGAGTTTCCGGGTTTACAGAATCAATATTTAGCTTTGAAGAATTTTGGTTGTTTAACCATACAGATTAATACTCGATAATCAGCCCTCCCTACCTGTTTGTCCTCCACCAGGATGCTGTACACCAGCGGGGAGGAGGGGGGAGACCGAGGACGGCGAGAGGATGAGCGACGAGGACGCCTGCCTGGACTCTGACGCACTGAGGCGTTGTGGGAACCGTTCCTGAGGGTGGAGTCGACTGATGAGGCGTTCTCGGTGCTGCTGAGGATGCTGTCGCTGCTCCAACCTGCAGCACAAAAAGACGTAGAAGAAGAAACCATGTGGACAGCTGTGCCACATCTGCATCTCGCTAATTAAACTCAAACTGTTTAAGTTTGAAGCTAATTGACTAAACTAACTCTTTAATTATAGATTATTGTGATGTCACAGCTGACATACGTAACACCAAAAGCAGTTACGATAAACTCAGCTTAAACTGATTCTAGGTTCACTTTCACACAGACTTCAATACAACTTCTGAATTATTTCGCCCCCTGCTGGTCATCAAGAAGGATGGTTTTAGGCACATCTACACCCGCATCACTGTTTTAGACACAGAAGCTTCAACACCAAAGAGCCACAACAGCCACAGCGCAACTTCAAACAGCTAATAAATCGAGTAGTTTTGTTCTTGATATAAACAGAAGACAGAGTCAGTGGTGCAGAGATAACAACTTGCTCCTGAACACCTCCCAGGCAAAAGAGCTGATCATCGACTTCAGGATGAAATAAATCAATAATTAAGCCTTTAATAACGAGCAGGAACTCCGTGGAGAGGGTCACAGACTTCCAGTTTCTGGGAGTTTAGATCAAGGACGACCTGAGCTGGGCCATAAACACCACAGAGCTGTTTAAGAAGGCATCGCAGAGACGCTACATCTTCCAGAGGCCGAGAGATTTAAAACATACTGTTCTGTGTGTGCTTTTCCCGTGGGACAGAAAAAGGAACATCATTAACACTGGACGTCCTCTCGCTACTCTGGAGGAACCTGCGTAGTTACTGCTGCTGGAAAAACACAAATTCAACATAATAACATGATAAAGGATCAATCTCACTGTTAGCATCAGACAGTGTTGAAGTGTCCTCATGAATGTGCTCTTTGCACTAAACGAGTTGTGTAATTTGGGAGAATGGAGAAAGATAGTTTTTGTCTCCTTTGTCTTTATCTCTTATATAGTTTAATATCATTTATACACTATTTTTATTATTGCTGCGAGTGATCATTGCACTCCTGATTGCACTTAATTTCACTGTACACGTTACAGTGACACTAGAGTTATTTTATTCTTTTGTTGCATCAGTATTTGCAAACCAGAAGGATTGCCGAGGAGCTTAAATGGCACACTTTATGTGACGTCTGCCAGCTGGATGTGTATCAGCTGAGCCTGAACCAATGCTACAATGGCCAAGAACAAAGTCGGAACTTATTAACCATTTTCCTTCCTCTGTGAGTGTGCAGACTGCAAATCCAACTGCAATCAGATTCAGTCCTGACACAACACAGACAAAGACAACTTTCTCGCCCTTTGGCAGATGGATGGATGGATGGATGGATGGATGGATGGATGGATGGATGGATGGATGGATCAACAACTACTGACCGAAGTGCGAGAGGTTCGATGGGTCTGAGCCACCGGTGGTGGGATATATGTCTTCCTTGTCTTCCTCTTCTCTTCTTTCCTCCTTCCTCCTCAGCATCTCCTCTCTTCTTCTGCTCTCTGATCTCATCTGGAAAACACGACACAGCTGATCTGGAACCAGTGGAACGGAGTCAGAGCGTAACCTCTCCTCTGTTAGCAGGTGTATACACCTGAACTGTCTCCTGATGTTCTCACCTTCACAGGAAGCTGATCGTCCTCTGCCGTCCTCCGTCGCTCCCCTAAACTCTCTGCAGACAAAGTTTTCTCTTCAGTAAATTATCTGCGCCAGTCAAACTCACTGGAATCTATGAAAACCTCCAACCGGTTGGAGACATCCACTGTGACACCACCAACAGCTAATCGAGCACCACCATGTTGGCTTTTTTGGATCTCAACGTCCCGTTATGCATTCATAAAGAAATCACAGAAATAACCTGGGTGGCCCTCATAGTGCCTACTTCCATCTTTTGTATACAGTCTACAGTTTTCCCAAGTGTCTGCATGCTGGCTGAACTCACCTGCATGCTGCAGCGCCTCCTGCAGGCTCCTCTGAGTCTCTCTGAGCTGCTGCAGCACCTGCAGACTCTGCTGCACCGGGTCCCTGTAGCGCACACACACCACCAGCAGAACACACACTCCAACACACACCATGAATCGCCTCAACGCACTCACGTACACAGTGAGCAGCTCCTGAACGCAGGAAAGAGTGATGAATGTGTGAATGTGTGCATCAGGTCAAAGGTTAAAGCATCCGGTGAAGCTCAGGTGAGCATACTGACCATGTGTTGGTGCTCAGGATTATCAGAGCTCAGCACAAACTGGTAGATCTTTCTCTCCAGGTAGAAATTCAAACATACTAAACTCAACAACACCAACCTAAACACACACACACACTATCAGTTACACGTTAAAACCCAGCTCTGTGCAAAGGCGGGGAAGGGAGGTGGCGTTACCTGGCTCTGGAGGAGCGTGGGGTGGAGGTGATGAGGAAGGAGGTGCAGAGGGCAGCGGCGTTGTAGCAGCAGGAGCTCAGGCTGTGAGTCTCCATCAGAAGGAAACTCTGCAAAAAGGAAACTCTGTTGAAGAGTTCGGACAGCGCCACCTGCTGCTCCCTCGAGGTGCTGCTGAGCTCTGAGAACACCGACCGCAGACCTGAGCAGGGGACAGGTGGAGAGAGGCGGAGGAAGTGAGTCTTTCAGGTGCTTGATACATTTCGAAGAGGTGTCTGTGTGTCTCAGGCCATCAGTGTGCGTTTACCCCGTGTTGAGTCTCTGAGTGTGACTCTGAGCTCCTCGCCATTGGACAGGATCGCCTTCTGCGCCTGCAAGGCAGCACTCTGGGCCTCGATCAGGTCCTCAGCCATCAGCTTGGTGGACTGAAGCTGCTCGGCTACACCTGCCGAGCTCTCCGTCAGCCTGACACACACGCACACACATCTGTTACACACACACATGCACTTCCTCACCTCAGCATGATGTCATCTGTGCTTGCTCACCTGTAAATGGTGTTTTCTGCTTGGCGCTGCCAGGCCTCAGACTGCAGGAAGTGGCACATGGAGTGAGTGTGTGTGAAGAACTCTGTGTAGCTGTTAAACGCCACTGTGTCCATGCCAGCTGTACATCTGCTGACCTCTGACCCCTCAGGGCATGCTGGGAAATCCCTGCCTGAGCTGACAGATGGACAGACACAGGTTATTGTTAAACTGAAGTATCTGCGAGGCAGCCATGATGACAGCTGGTTTAAACCTGTAAGGAAAGGTGACTCGATGCCTCCTACATTACTTCCTTTAGCAGAGGATACAATGGACTATCTTTTATCAAAGGAAAGGAGATGATGCCGTCTGACAAACTGAAACTTTGAGTCCAAACTCATCATTCATGAAAGACTCATCACCTGTGAAGCACTTTGATGTCTGATGTTATAGAAGATCAAAATAAAGGGGGGGGGTTGTACTTTTTGAAGTGGTTGTGGCCTCGTTTGGGGCACAGACGTCTCTGATTTGTTTATAAAAGGAAAAAGTTTACCTCTTAACATCTGCCAGGTCATTGGTAACACACCCACGGTTTGAGCAAACTGCTGCCTCAGCTTTAAATGATAGTGGTGGTTGGGTTAGTCAGTGAGGTGAGCTGAGGTTTAGGTTTAGGCTTCCACCTTAAAACAATTTGAAGTAGCGAGTGAACCCAGGAACCCCAAACTGAAGATCCAAACATATCAAAGTACATATGTACTCCCCCTTTACAGAGAAATTTAGCCTGTTGGGAAGAAATAAAAATTTAGGGTATTTACAAGCGGTTCTGGGATTTCCCTCGTTTTTTTTCTTCCAGCTGTACTGCAGCTCTTGAATCGGCCACATGATGGAAGTAAACGAATGCGAATAGGAGATACAAACCCAGAAAATAGCAGAGTGCTACAAACACCAGCTGCTTCTTTTAGATGCAATCTAATCAAAAATATGATTTTGATCGGGATTATTTAATAAAGGCTCGCAGTGCAGGACAGCAGCGCGAGGAAACACCTGTTTTTCCAGTTGTTACCTGCTCAGGTGACAGTGGGTGAACCGCAGCGCGATCAAGCTCTGGCTCTCCGACGTCAAGTCCCTGCAGCTCGCGTCCAGGTGCTCCAGAGCTCGCGCCCAACACTCTCCGTACCGGGACTGAGCCGCGAGGGTGCGCACGCGCCGCAGCTCCATCCTGCCGCGCTCAGAATCCGGAGCCGAGGAGGAAGAGGAGTGTCCGGGACCGGCGGAGAGTCCGAGCAGAACCGAACCACTCAGCAGCAGCAGCACCATGTCAGCACGAGCTGCCATCCTCACCTGTCTGCAGGTCGACCGTCAGCCAATAAGAGAGCGGGGGTTTTACCCGCATGGAGGTTAACGGGAGGTCACGAGATGTGAGTTTTCTGATCAGTTTACCTTTGATCCAAACAGACGAAGCTCTTTTATTTATTTTGAGTACACTTTGTGAGAGTTTGTGTTGTTGGTACACAACTTATTTAAACTTTAACAATGAGACTCTTTTACTCTGAAACTCACCCACAACACCATCACGTCATCATGGGTTCGATTTTAGCCCTCAACCTGAAAGCATTGGACTTTTGGTATCACCCCTCTGGCCTGGTGGTGTGGACATCCAACTGCGTGAAGCAGAAATATTGTCCTTAAGGCAGGGGCGTGTGCCGTGGGACGGGTTGGGGACCGGGAATAGGTAAACGCCGCTCCCTCCACAGGAATTCAGAATATTTCATAAAAAATTCCCATCTGGGAAGCAAAACTTTATCATGGTGGACAAGTTTGCAATCGTTTCTCTGTTTGGCGTCTTCCAAGGTAAACTGGTTCTGTGTGTGGTTCAAAAGACCCTCTATGAAGAAAAAGCTGGACCACTTCGCCCTGCCCGGTTAGGGTTACCGAGGACCCCCCCAATTACTGATTAATTGATGTCTATATTACTTTAATGTTGTAGCTGAAATAATAATAATAATACATTTTATTTAAAGTCACCTTTCAAAACACCCAAGGACACTGCACAGAGCAAATAAGACAGGCATAAAAACAGGAAATAAACACAATAATAAAATAAAGTTTAAGAGCATGGAGAAGTTATATAGAGTAGGCATCTTGAACAGGTGGGTTTTGAGGGTGGACTTAAAAAGAGGGAATGAAGGGATGTTTCCGAGGTCAGGGGCAGAGCGACTAAAAGCCCTGCCCCCCATGGTAGTAAGACGAAAAGAAGGAACAGAAAGAAGACAAGACGAGGAGGATCTGAGGGATGGGATGGGATGGAGATCTGTACCAAATCAGAAAGGTATGGTGGGGAGAGAGAATGAGTGGCCTTAAATGTATAAAGAAGTATTTTAAAATTAATGTAAAGTTTAACTGGGAGCCATAGGGGGTAGGGGTGATGCGGTGGTAGAGGGAGTCCTAGTAATAATACGGGCAGCAGAGTTCTGGACACGTTGAAGCTTATTGATGGATTTTTGTGGCAGGCCAAATAAGAGTGAGTTACATGGATGAGAATGACAGCGGCATGCTGAGTGAGGAAGGAGCGGAGGCGATTGATGTAACAGAGTTGCAAATATGCTGAGCGAGTGACATCATTGATGTGCAAGTCAAAGGATAATGTACTGTCAAGAATGACGCCAAACAGATTGAAACTGACGAGTTATTGATAGTAACAGAAAAACAGTTGGATAGCGATAATTTGGAGTCAACCAGGAGAAGTTCTGATTTGTGACTACTTTGAGTAAAATGAAATGATTTGATTATTCACACTGCTCTATAGCTTTATGTATAATATTACTGCACCATAGATAGAGATTATTATTATAGTTTATTATCTCCAATATCTACAAAATAAAAATAAATGGTATGGCGCATGAGGAGCTGTGCTGTCGTGGCAGCGCTTGCTTGGTAAGGTCTCTCAAGGTCAGTCTGATGGTGATTTAAGCAAACTTATTAAGAAAAAGTTCAAGGCCTCAGCCTGGAGCCATGGGTGCCGTCCAGGTTCTGCCCAAAAGAGTCCCATTGGGACATGACCACTGTGCCACTGACCCCATTCTGGCTACACTTCTGCTTAGTTTGTGTTCAAACTCATGTTTTTGCTCTTGGACTCTACTGGAGCAGCTTTTCATGATCCAAAGTTTTAAAAAGGTCCTTATTTATGTTTATTTTCTGGGCTGTGATGCAGTAAATTGGTCTCCTCTCCCTTTAAGATAACCTTACTCTGTTTGGCTGCCACTCACAAACAGAAGGGCTGCACAGCAGGTGGGTGGGGCTTCTCCGATCTCTTTATCATGTATACAAGAATAGGAAACAAAAACTGTGTTTAGAGCAGCCTGAAGGTTACTTGTAAATACACTGATCTCGTTCTTTTAAATTTTGGTCACGAGTAATGTTGACGTCCAGCATCGCAATAATAAGAAGGAACTTGTGGAGAGAAACCTGAGAGTCATAAGTAACTGGACATGAAATTACATGTTTATTGGGGAGCTGTGAGCTATTAGAGCTCAATCCTCAGAGAGCGTCACTCAGTATGAGGAGGACAGACGAGGGCAATCATGACTCAAGCATGACTCCGGTGACGGAGGAAGTCCCCAGATGACAAAAAGCCAGAACATCACAGAAATTAGGGAAAGTCCAAGATTGCAAAATCGCTGCACATGCCCAGGCAAGCTTACTCAAAGTAGTCAGAAAATGATGTGGTTGATGCTCACTTATGCACTATTTTACTGTTTGCTGACTGAACTGGAGACATTTAAAAACAAACAAGACAGAAAGAACGAGAGTTAAACCAGTCGCTCTAACCTCGAAATGAAAACATCCACAGTAGTTAAACTGAAATCACACCTCAGATATCTAGAGGTTAATTTTCTGTATAAGTATTAATTAAATGCTTCGGGAGTTTCTAAGTAGTTTTATTCGAACCCTCGTAGTTTTATAAGCATATTTTATATTTCTTTAAAGTAACTAAAAACTTTTAATAAACTCGAATCTCGGCTGTCTTTATCTCAGGTCACTCCTATGTATGACAGAGAAGCTGTTTTTGATTTAGACGGCCCTCAATCGACACAGGTCAAAGGTCAGATGACAGAGGAGATCTTGCTCTTTAGGCTGAAAAAGCCAGGGCTTTTGCTCCCTGAACTTTGTCTCTCAGGTTGCACAGTGTGACATCACAGACTGTGCAAACAGCCGAATCTAACGAGGCGTGATGTCAGCAGGTGGTCTGAATCCGGGCTCGCAGCTCTGCTCGGTCACTCTTACCTTCCAGGTGAAGACTGCGACGTCTCAAACATCAGAAGCTCGTCTTCTCTACAAACATAGACTGCTCCACACGTGGCTCCTTTTAGCTGCTGCTGTGCAGCAATAAAATTAAATGTTTAGGTTTATGTTCTATAATCTAACGGTCCAAGTGTTTGTTTTACACAGCTGTGAAGGCGCCGTTAATGCTGAATGACATGTAAAAGTTTCAGAGCAGGGGGGTCAGAAATACAATCAAAGAGCCGGCTGAAGGAAGCGTTGAGTTACAGGTTGCTCCAACCCAGGACTCTGAATTATTGTTACTTTCACAGCCTTTTGTTTTGTGGTTGTCCTCATTGGGCTTTTTAATCACGTTTTGTAAATACATGGTTAATTAAATTTTAAAAACTTAATTCTTTAAACTGAAATACATAAATAAATGTTTTTTAAATAGCTTATTGAGCAGCATTATTACTAGTGTAGTGGAAGTAGTCTGGGTGCTTTGCAGCGTTATGAAGCAAACAGTACAAGAAAGGAAGTCCTTCACTGGTGAGCAGCTAAAACCCAAAATCGAGTAAGAAGATTGTTGCAACACAAGGTGAAGGCATCAAATTCAAAATAAGCTGTTACCAGATTTCTCAGGTTTAACATGTGATATGTCCTGTATGTGCTCTTTGGAGTGATAGGATAATCGACACTCCTGCAAGAGTCACTGTGAAGATGAGGATGTTTCAGCCATTGGCTCCTCGTCCTCTGAGGTGTTTGTGTGAAAAAGAGAAGCTCAGGCAGTCAAAGAGACGACACAGATCAGGGGACAACAAACGCTTTTAGTTAGAAAGAAAAATAAGAAAACAGGTAAAAACTAGTTTGTCTACAGCGACAGTGTATTGGAGTTTCCACTGAATTCCAACCAGAATAAAAGCAGAATATTCATCCTCAATATTAGCAACTATGAAGTCACCACACACATCACTACTAATCTAGAAACACAACATGGCTTGGCTGACATGGTGGCTTCTGGCAAGACGCACAATATTATAGGCACTAAACTCTGGAACATGCAATATGGTGGCTGGTTACTGTAGTTTGTGCCGGGTCGAGTCCTGTGGAGTGAGTCCGATTACAGCGGGACGTTTGATTTCTGCAGCAGCGTGAAGCAAACGGGTTCGCTGCTCTGGGCAGACTGGGTGGCGCCACCTACGCAGAGGCTTCGTCACAGCGCGAGGACTTTACAGAGCGAGGCACGTTTATTTTGTCCAGGACGAAGACATTCAGATTCCCAAAGAGAAAGGGTTATGAGAGAAATTGGGCTTCCTGACGGGATGTTTCAGGATGATCTAAAAAAAGGAAGGTACTTTATAATTCTCACGGTTTTAATTACTCTTTTAGTTCACATAAGTTTGTTTTCTGTACCCTTCAGCTTGTTTTATTTATATTTTCATGAATAAATTTATTTTTAGAACCAATAACGACGCACACCATCCTGTTAATGGGTTAACACCTCGATTCCACTTTAAAGGTACTTTTTGTAGTTACCCTTTGCATAATTTAACTCAGGCTTGCACCACCAGGGGGCAGTGTTTTGACAGTGAGTGTGCTCTAAGATGCTTTTCTGTTTAACTTCTTCTAGTCTAGTAAAATTTATATTGAATTTTTAAATATAACCTGATGAATTCCAAAATAGGGTTAATGGTTCTTTTTGGAGTTACCGTTTAAAAATTTTATGAAACCTTTCATCACCAGGCAGGCAGCGTCTTACAGGTGAGATGCTTTCACAACCATAGTATATTTGTTTACACATTGATCTTCTAAGCAAAAGATCCTTGCTGTGATTCGAGGAAGAGACACAAATCCCTTTGGGGTTGTGTCAGGAAGGTAAAACAGGCAGAGATAACTGCTGTGAATGAAGAAGTAGCTTATTTATGCGTTTTAACATTCAATTCTTTTTAGCCGCTCCTTTTTTTTTAAGGAAGCTTTGCCCTTTTCTAGGCCACCTGTGTGAAGCAAATATGTTTATATATATATAACTTGCGTACTTACAGAAAAAAAAGGCTACATTGCTGCACAATCTTGTGACATTACTCAAAAATACCACCTGTTCTTTACTTCAGTTGGTATCTCTTCATCCAAGTATAAAAGACTTTGGAAACATTCAAAAATTAACTAAACAGTAATTTTCTTCAAGTACCTTTAAACAAAGAGTACGGAGGCTTCAAACAAGCGGCAACCTCCAGGGCAAAAAAAAAAAAAAAGACAAGCAAACATAGGTGAGCAAAAGTTAGCAGCTAAACTTACTGAAACGCAGTGAAGGCAACAACCTGCCCAAAAAAAAAAATGCAGTTCTATATTTTTCTTTTCATTCAAGCCTCTCTTATTACTGTTGTTGTTTTTTAACATAATTTTGTCTCCTTTTATGTCCTGATTTTAAAGTTTTTGTTGCTTATTTTGCTGCTGTACTTTTCCTATTATATTTTCATGTCACAATTCAGAGCTGCACACTTAAAAATGAACTTCTTCCTAGTCCCCCTGGCCTTTTTTAACTTTTTACCCAAGTCTGATGTTTTGAATGCCTCCAGTAAACACAGACTGTACAAAAGAAGAGATCATAGTCAGTGCCGGTCTGCGAAGCCTTGGGTTTGGCATTGTGGTGCCAGAAGAGTCCAGATTCGGAAGAAGCTTATGTGCACTTATTTGGCGCCTTTCAACCTTAGCAGGTCTAGAAAACGGCTTACAATCTGCTTGTCATTCACACATTCACATACTCATCTACAAGGTGCTTGCCTGCCATCAAAACCAACTCTGGATTACAGTGTTTTTCCCAGGGATACGAGGCCTGGGATCAATTCACCAACCCTGAACCATGGCAGAGGGTCCTGGAAGGTGGGTGGTAGACTCGTGGCTGGTCAATGATACGGTAGCCACGAGCTAAAGCATTCCCTTCATACTATTTATTTATATGAGAGGGAAACCAATTTACAAAATCATGGTATGTTGAGGAAAACTTCAAAGTTGCAACTGAGAGCATAACCTCATCAGGAAAGTGCTTACTGAGGACATCAATGAACTGAGAAGTAGGGTCACCTTCTCACTGGCCTCTAAACATTAGGACTTGGAGTTCTGGCCATTAGTAAGAACACAGATTTAAGGCACTTTCATAATGGTTCCACTTTTCAGACTGGGCAGCACAGTCCTTCTTTTATACAGTCTGTGCTTGGAAAACGAGGCGCCTGGTTCAGTTGTGACAGTAGAAAGTAAGGATGGAAAATTTGACTTTTTTCTATACTGCTAGGATCCTTCAAAAAGACTCCAGGGTCTAAATTAGGTTCCAGAGAACTTAAAAGGTCTCTGCTCACGGTGTAGTACTTTCTGAAAGTTAAGAAACTCTGGAGTGAGGCTCAGATTGCTTAACATTTGTGGTTGGCCAACCCCTGAGGGAATGCAACCAATCAGTCTTAGTGATCTGACAGTTATCTGTCCCGCATGTAAAAATCAGCACGCTTTCTTTAAGGTGAAACTGTCGGTAACGGTTTGTTTAAACAACACTGATGCCTGGTTCAATGGGGGCATCAGAGTAGTGTTCAAGCAACGTCATAAACAGAGGAAATAATGTATTTTTGCTGCCAGAATCTGTGTGCGCGCCAGTAATGCAGGCTTCATCCTGCACAGTGATGGAAAAGGTTGAAAACTTTTTGATAAAGCTGTTCTTCTCTTTCACCTTGACCCCCAACCAATCACAGCTGTCCCTCCCTGAGCCTGGTTTCTGCTGGAGGTCTCCTCCTATTAAAATTTAGTTTTTATTCTTCCACAGCTGCTCATTTGAAGGGATCATCAAATCGTTGAGGTTCTCTTTGTAACATCTGCCTTACAATATAAAGTGCCTTAAGTGTTGCTACATAAATAAAACGGAACTGAACTGAAACTGAGATGTGAACGCAGCAGGGATGTAACCTTGTCATGACTTTTTTCACAGCTGCTGCCATGTCAGCGGACTAATCTGTCTTATCTTTGCAGAAAACCAGCAGTCTGAAGCAACATTTTACTTCCTTGAAAGAAGTTTATCTGAGCCTAAACCTTGTTCATGTTTACGGATTGTGAGTGTTCATATCATCAGATGTCTGAGTATGATCCTTACTGCAGACTCAATAAACAGCAGCAGAACTCAAAGGTTAAATTTCTCCAGAGAAGCTCAGACAGCCCAGCAGCTGTTTGATAAAAACATAGAGTAGCTGCTTTTCAGGGACATTGATAACTCAGAATGAGGTTGTTTTACTACTGTTGGAGAGTTAGAAATATATATTTGTTCAACACTTTTATCAGCAGGCTGCCTAGTGTTTGATTTTGCTATCACATCTCCTTATTAGGGCTTAGTCAGATCTATCTGAGCTTTTGGTAAAGCTGAGTTTCCCAACATTTTTCCAACATTTCTGTAAGTTAGAAACCGTTAAGTAGAGTAGCTCTGATGTGACATGCGCCCAGCATTTGGAAACATAGCCGTCTACTGATAACAAGACTGGCAGCACAAGAGTGTTAGGAAAAGAAATAAAGGAATAAATATAGAGTACCTCTGGAAATATAAGTTAAATAAATGCGGCTCTTATTTGTACCACATTTTTTCTCTTTGCTTCTGTTTTGCAGATCAAACGACCAGAGGTCATCCTGGACCTAACTTCACTAGGTTCAAGTCCCCCTAAGCGCCCTCTGAATCACTCTCAGAAATGAATTTGCAGACTTACAGCTAAGATTTCAGCTCAATGAACAGCTCTGCCCATCTTCGGCACAACTAAACCCACGTGAAACTGAACCAGACCTCAGTCCAGGTTTTAGACGACAGTAAAACCTGGCAGGGTTGACCTCTGCGTAGGTGCGCTCTGGTTGAAGGCCTGCAGGGTCTCCGAGCGACATGCAGGCGGTTGATTGTACAAACTGGAGGAGTGCAAACTGTTCCAGATATTCAACACGAAGACACAATAAAAATAAGTAATTTCCCACTCTTTCATTAAGACTAAAAACTAAAATAAAGCTACTGTGAAAGTGGGTTTGGTTTGACATTAAAAGTGCTTCCTTTGGAAACAAAAGACTACGGAAAACAGATTCATCCTGGAAGAACAACTTGCTCTGTTGGACATACTTGGAAAAACCAATGAGGAGGCTTTTTTTTTTTCGCCAAGCAACTGACTCTGCTAAGAGGAATCAAGAACTCCTCACACTGTTCAGACATTTTAGACGGTATTCAGAATGACTCAAAATCATGGCCGAGTACTGTCACGAATTGGGTATAAATACTCACAGATTAGATTCACTACTTGTAGGAGGCATTCTGAAAATGGATGGAAAACATTAGTGCCCCCTCTCCGTTTATTGTTAGCTTAATGGAAAATGGGGACGAAAACAAATGATGAGATTTCCGAGAAACCAGTTTAAGGTGCAAACCGCCGCCTCACATCATCTCTGAGGCTTTCAGTCGAGGACTAGTTTCAGTAAGGGACAGTCAGTCAACAGGAGGAGTTAAGAGCAGGTTAAAAGTCAGGGACTGTCAGTCAGCAGCACAGCGATGAGTAAGGGACTGTCAGTCAATAATATCAGACTTTAAAGCTGTATAACAGAGACAAAACAATAAACTATCAAAATACTAAATAAAAAAAACAGGTTATATTCCGGAAGCAACGTTTCGTTCAGAGTAATGTGTTGTTAAGCGTTGGTTTTTAGTTCCAAACTACTCCCCCCCCCCTCCCCACGGAGACTAGCGGGACACAACAGCTGCCTTTTGATTATATATACACACACACTTTTTATCGGTTTTTCCTTTTCATTTGTTTTTCCTAGAAAAAAAGATACTATCCATTTTCCACTCGAGGTGTCCCTCAGCGCCAGGTTGGTTCTCTAATCCAGAACTTTACAGAGTCTCCAGACAGAATCAAACAGAGAACAAGCTGCGACAGTCCTTCCAGCTCTGTGTGACGCTTTTCTTCTATCTGTAAACGGTGTAAAAACCATTACAAGGACATCCCAGTCATACTCCTCTTCTGCCTGGTGCTGATTCAGTCCGTCAGGCTATTGGTAGACGGCAGGTTCATCAGTCCAACCAATCAGCTGACTCTTTCGCTGACAGCAGTCCGTGACTCTACGGTTTCTTCTCGGCTGGGACAGGGAACAGCAGATTGCGGGACGATGTCTCTGAGCTCCCTACCCTCACCTGCTGCCTCTGGCTCTGCCCGGAGCCTAGCCCTACCATCTGCCCCAGGCACGTGACCAGCCCCAGATACTCCAGGAGGTCCAGGAGGCATGGAGCTGGGAGGCCTCGAGGTGCTGTTTGATCCTCTGTCTCCTCCTAAAACCTCTCTGCTTTCGGATGGCATGGCTGGCTCCCCTCTCCCCTCTGTCCTAACCCCTTCCACGCTGACGTCTCGGCTCGGGATCAGGCTCCCTCTGCCAGGCCTTGTGGTGCTCAGGTCTTGTGGCTGTTCGCTCTGGTTTTGCTGAGCAGGGACGAGGTTGGTCCTGGTTAGGCTGGAAGATGGTCGGCTGGATGAGAGGTGCTGCACGTTTGGCCTGGTAAGCTGAGAGTGTGGCTGGGAGCGCAGCTGTGGTTGGATCCGCTGAAAGTGTGGTTGTGCTTGGGACTGGGGTTGGGACTGGGGCGGCCTAGGCTGGGAGAGAGATTGACTGGATTGTGGTCTGTATTGAGTCTGGAGTTGATGTTGTGATGGGGGCCTTGTCTGTGGTTGCACTTGGTGTCTGGGTTGCAGGTGAGGTTGAGGTTGGGCTGAAGTTCTAGACTGGGCTTGTGGCTGCATTTGGGTTTGAGGTCTGGGCTGGGATTGAGGCTGCATTTGGGCTAGGGTCCTGGACTGGGATTGAGGCTGCATTTGACCTTGGTTTCTGGACTGAGGTTGAGGATGAGTTTGGGTTGGGGTCCTAGCGTGGAGTGTCGACGGCATTTGGGATGGGGTCCTGGATTGGGGTGCTGATTGTGATTGGGCTGGAGTCCTGGATAGGGGTTGCAACTGGACTGGGGTTCTGGATTGGGTTTGAGGCTGCGTTTGGCCCGAGGTTCTGGGCTGCAACTGAGACTGAGGTTGGGCTGGAGGCCTGGATTGGGACTGACTCTGAGCTTGAGTTGGGGTCCTGGCCTGGGATTGAATTTGAGGCTGAAGTGACTGTCGGGGCTGGGGCTGAGATTGCTGTTTGAGCTGGGTTTGGAGTTGAGATGGGTGCCTTGACTGGGTTTGAGGTTGGGGTGCTGTGGGGGATGTAGTTTGTGGATGTGGATGCCTTGTTTGGTGCGGATGGATGTGCAGGATGGAGGGGCACTGAGGAGGATGTGACTGAGGTTGCGTATGCTGACTCTGAAGCTGGGTTCGGTGTTGGGTTGAGGAATGAACAGGTTGTGAGGGAACTTTCTGGTTGGCAGCCTGAGGCTGACTGTGGGTTTGGGATGGGGGCTGTTGGGGCCGTGGTTGTGTCAGGCCGTGTCGGGTAGGAGAGGACTGGGGTGCTGGGTAACGACTCTGGGCTTGGGACTCATGGGGAAACTGGGGCTGGTAGCGTGGTTGCAGGGTAAGATGTCGAGGTTCGGGCAGGGACTGTGGTGCAGACTTGGACTGCGGTCTGGGAAGAGCTTGCTGGGTGTGCTGCGACTGTTGGGAGGTGAGCTGAGGCACAGTCTGAGGCTCAATGTCAGGCTTGGACTGGCTAGAAGGTGCTGGGTGTCCAGAGGGTGGAGGAGGAGGAGAAGGTTCATCCAATGTTGAGACAGTGGATTGTTGGTGGCGATGCTGATGATGGTGGTGGTGGTGATGGTGGTGCTTGTGAGGTGTTCGCTCCTTCCTTTTGTGGCTTTTTGACGGACTAGTGCTACTGCTGCTACTGCTACCCCTTCCACCCAATCCCCCCTCTCCTCCCTTATCGCTTACATCTTCACCTACTTCTTCCCCTTTGGTTACACCATCACCTGTTGCCTCTCCTGATTTGTCCTTGTGCTTCCGCCCTTTATGTGTCTTGTGTCCATGTGGTTGGCTGTCATCTGAAGCAGAAGGCTGCTTCTGTGATTGTGACTGGCTCTGCTCAGAGGGGGCGGGCTCAGGCTCTGAGCTTGGACCTCCTGCCATTGTACTGCTCTCCTCCTCGGCCGCTGTTGACTTTCCAGTCTCTGTTGTTGTAGCCATTGGAGTCTGCACACTCTCCCTTTCCTCCACTGTCTCTCTCGTTTTACGTTTTTTGATTGGCAGAGCTGTTTCCTGGACAACAGGTTTGGTGGAAGACTCCTTAGCTGCTCTCCGTTTGGCCTCAGCAGCCAAGATGGCAGCTGCAGCGTAACTTCCTGCTGTTGAGCTACCAGAGGCTGATGCAGCGGAGGTGGATGCTGTGGCGACTGATGCTGCTGTGGAGGCTGACGCTGGTTTCCTGCCCCGTTTCTTGGGGGCAGTCTGTGGTGGAGGCGGAAGTTCTTGTTCTGATTTCCTCTTTCTGCCAGGGCGGGACTTGGTCACCAAGGCAGGAGACACCACCTGCAGGGGAATTGCCAGATCAACAGGAAAAACCTGCATTAGCATTGTTGCTGGAATTATAAAAACATATTTAAGATTTTAAAGCACTGACTAGACTGCTTCCTGGATGCCTCCTAGGTGAGTTGTTTTGGAAATATCCAAATAGTAGGGACTCCAGGGTAGGCAATAAACATTCTGGAGAGATCATGTCACTCAGCTAGCTTTGGAACACCTTGGTGTCCCCCTTGAAGAGCTGGCTGAGGAGAGAGAGATCTAGGCATATCTGTTTAGACTGCTTCCACCAAGATCCAGGTCCAAATAAGAAGCAGATAATAGATGGATGAAAATACTAACCATACTTACTGCAACCACATACTACAGTCTATCTACTTTTACTCATCATTTACCTCTGTTTGTGAGGATCTTCTCCAGGTAGAGCCTTAAGTTTCGAACCATGAAAATCATAAACACTAGTGCACAGCCAAGTCCTCAGTATCCACTCTCAAGACATTCTTGGCAGGACTACTGCCAGTCAAGATAAGTGTTTTATTTTAAACTCCTAATGAAAGTCTTTTCTACCTTCCAGATGATTTGTGGATCTCTTGTGTTGATCAATTGCTTAAGACCTTATTTCAGTGTATGTTAGCTGTTTTGCCCATCTTCAGGACACAACTCTACGAAGGTAAACAAAGTCTTCCATGAATTCCCTTCCCATTCTTTTCACTGGGATATTCAGAAGGTCTTTGTAAAGATGGAACTGGAGACACACACAGGATCCTTAGTCATGTCTCTAACTTTGCTACAAATGAGGATTTACAATCTTTCATTTCCTGTGACATGATTTAACTATCTCTAAATAGTTATTTGCAGGCTAAAGTTGATCAAGGTAAAACCTTGGGTTGCCTTTATTTGCTGTCACGCACAAAAAGAAGAAAAAAATACAAGCTGCCACCAGCACTACCCCTCAGATTCCAAGTAGATACACCTATGGTCTCAATTTGAAAATCCTAGATTATTTCCGTCTTGAATTATTGAACTCACAAGATTTTAAGAAAACTTGACCTTGAAGTCAAGATCACTGAGATTTGAACTTGTCCAATGTACAGGCAGCTATGGTATCAATTTCAAAATCCTATGTTGCCTTGTTCTCGAGTTATCACACTCACAAACTTTGGTGTCCATGCTGCCCACCCGCCCGGCAAAATGACGGCAGTACTAGGGCTGCCACGATTAGTCGACTAGTCACGATTACGTCGACTATCAAAATCGTCGACGTGTCGTTTGAAGCTTTGTAAGATCACAAAAGACGCAGGAATAAGTAGCAGGATTTAAGAGTGTAATAACGGACTGAAACAGAAGATGGCAGCACTGCATGTACAAGGATGCCAGCTGCCGTTAAACCCCGAAGAAGAAGTAGCTGTGTCCCAGAATTCATAGCGCAGCCCAGCTCAGTTTCCAACAATGGCGGCAGCTAGTTAGTTTTAATATTACTCTTATTATTCTTTCTGGGTCACAAAATAAACGTTTAACATATTTTCAGGCGAGAATGTAGCTGTGTAAACCTCAAATATCTGCTCAGTTTATCAGGACACCACATATTTTCAAAAGCGCTCCGACGTTTTCGGAGACGTCTGTTACCCACTAGCTCGATAGCTAGCCGGGGGCTAGGTCACTAGCGCCGTGAGAACACCGGACTCCCGGCAAATCGTTTTCAAACCCACCGCCGTCTTTCGCTACTCAGGTTAAACATATATATGAGTCACTTAGATAACTTAAAAATGTTGTTGTTTGGCTTTTTTTTTAGTATTTTATTTGTTCCTGAGTAAATCGGTTTGGCTGAGATTAAAGTTATAGTTTTTACACAGCTGAATAAACGTCAAGCAGACAGCTGATTATCAGAAGTGTGAGATGCTCGAGAATATACTCCGGTGTCCTGTTATATTTTAGATAGCAAGGAGTTTATTAAACTTCACCGAAACAATCTGCAAATTTCATTAAAATTTAATAAACTATCATCTTGTCTTTATTTTTAGTTAGCACAACCTTAAACACTTAAAGCTGTAAGCTAATGATAGTTATATAAGAGCAGATGCTGCTGGTGCAATAAGCTGTACGTTTTACGTCCAATGGATGATGATCTGATTAGTCGACTAATCGCAAAAATAATCGGTGACTAGTCGACTATCAAAATAATCGTTTGTGGCAGCCCTAGGCAGTACCCATCAGCCTTTCACAGCTGAGGGGTAAAAATTACAGTACGCCTCAACTATCCTTGAAGGTAGTGAGCCAGAATGGCAGGACAGCATGACCCAATGATACTGGTTGGGAGTTGGGTCTTCAGTCTTTCCTGTCTTGCCTGATATAGGATGCTCTTTACATTACACCTGTAGGTCAAAGGGGGACCAGTTTGACTCTCAAAAGCTGCTTTGAAGGTTACTGAAAAACACAAGTTAATCAACCTCAACAAAGTGGTGATTCATTGGATGACATTATGGTGTAGAGGTGTGATCATTTTAATCAAAATATCTTTAAATGATTATGTTTATATGTGTGAACATCAGTTTTGGAGAGATGCATATTTTCTCCTTGAAGCATATTTCTGTTAGCTTTCCTGGACAGAAGAAATGAGGAAAGTTGCTTAGGAAATGCATGTTTGAGTTATTCAGCTTATTGCGACAATCTCAACACTGTGCTTCTCGAAAATGTACGAACGACTAAACGACAGAGCAACCATACCTTTGAGGTGGTGGTCGTGGTGCCAGTGGAGGTCTCTGCTTTGCCGAAGGGCATCTTGACCAGCAGTTTGCCCGGAGTTTTCTCAACCACACGTTTCATTGCCACTCCTTCTGTAGCCTGCCTCATCTTCCCACTGCCTACAAAAACACAAATAGATACACAATTACAGAAAAAATAAATACTCAAATAGAAATACTCAGGAACAGCTTTCCAGTATAATTTCTAGAATCACATCTTTTAGTACCTTTGGGCCTCCCACGACCACGCCCCGATGGTTTCACCACCTTTGGTTTCTTGGGTGGGCGCTTCTCACGGCGGGAGGGGCTCCCACGCCCAGTAACAGTAAAGTCAAAATCATTAGGGTCGGTTGTTGTGTCACCAACCTTTTGGAAGTAGGCAATAAGCTCCACCTTGGAACGAAACGCTTTCCCCTCCGAGCTAAACAGCAAAAAAAAAAAAAAAAAAAAAGCAAAAAAAAAAAGCATCACAAATGTTCATTTGGGGGTTTTACTCCTCTACATCCTGGAAAACGAGCACACTGTCAGGGTGGCTCAGGGCATGGCTTACTTGATTAGGTAGACATCAAACTTCCCAGCAGAGCGTCCAGACTTTCTCTGTTTCAGTTTGCGGGTCCAGCCTTCGGGCAGAGATGGGTCATCATACAGCGGCCCTCGGTCCCGAATGATGGAGCGCCGCTGCCTGGAAGATCCGGCAGACTCGCTACCACCTGCAGACTCTGACCCTGGCTCTGAGGGACCGGCCACTGGCTCTGACATCTGCAAGGAAAAGGTGAGCAAAAACTTGTCCTTCATCCTGAGCAAAATGTGTCATGATGTTCAGCAGGTGATGAAATTTGTCCCTCCATGATTCCACTGTTTCTACTAACTTCTAATGCAGTCTTTACCTGGGTTTGTTGCTCCAACCCTGTCTGTGGCTGCTGTGCTGTTGAGGTTGAAGCTGAGGCCATGGTCTCCGTCCCCCGCTCAGCATGACGACGTTCCCTGCGGGGTTTCTTGGTCTTGGACCTGTCTTTTTCCTTCCTTGGAGGCTGGGGTTCAATAGGTCCTTCATCACCTTCTTGCCCCTCCTCCCTGCACAAAAAAGAGAGAAAATCATACTGTTGACATTATGACCACAACCTGTTAACTGCAGGTGTTCTGTTAACTTCATAAATATAAGTTCATCCACATAGAACACTTTCAGATCAGTGTTTGACTGAATCAGTAAGAACACGTTAGGCTTCCTTTAGCTTCACTCTAGGGCTGCCACAAACGATTATTTTGATAGTCGACTAGTCACCGATTATTTTTGCAATTAGTCGACTAATCAGATCATGCATCCATTGGACGTAAAACGTACAGCTTATTGCACCAGCACGCATCTGTCAGTTCGCTGTTCTTGCCGGCTCTAGTGAGCCTTGAACCCTGGCTAGCTATCGAGCTGGTGGGTAACAGACGTCTCCGAAAACATTGGAGCACTTTTGCAAATATGTGATGTCTTGATAAACTTATTAGCTGCCGCCATTGTTGGAAACTGGAATTGACTGGGCCGCGCTATGAATTTTGGGATAGGTTGGGCCACGATGGATACACCCGACCCATCCTTCAAATCTGGGGAAATGAAGAATGCATTTTTTGGCCGCGTTTGGGGGAGTCTTCGAATTTGGACAGGCGTGCCACGTCCCTGTAATGTAATTGACCTACAAATGCAGCCTCCGAAGGATGCGGCCGCTAAATTTGGACACAGCTATGAAACCCAGACACTACTTCTTCTTCTTTGGTGTTTAACGGCAGCTGGCATCCCTGGACATGCAGTGCTGTTCTTCTGTTTCAGTCCGTTATTACACTCTTAAATCCTACTATTTATTCCTGCGTCTTTCGAAATCTTACAAAGCTTCAAACGACGCATCGACTATTAAATTAGTCGTTGACAATTTTAATAGTCGACGTAATCGTGACTAGTCAACTAATCGTGGCAGCCCTACTTCACTCCCATCAAATGTTTGCAGAACATTTAACTCCAAAGATCCTTCAGACCTGATATTTGATTTTGAACCATGTAAAAGCTGCATGAAGGCAAATTACGTGCCATTTTTCTAACCGCCAATACAAAGCTCTGACAGACTTCATAAAATTTAAAGCAGGACCTTCTTGAAGTAGATCACCGTCAGTGATTCTCACTGTATTACGTTCTTTGCATAAATGGTTAACAAGACCTGACCCTGGACCATTAATAAGCTGTTGCAATTTTGGCTGAGCAAAAAGTAGTTAAATAAGAAGTGTTATGTGTTTGCCACATCCATGGAGCACAGGTTGTGGTGATTGATTTAGGAATGAATTCTGATTAATTCCAGCAAATTATGTATGTCAGGGCATCTGTCCACAGACTGTTCCTTAAAAGAAAATGGGTCAAGATACAACACGACACCCTAAAACTCACAAGTCATTCCACCTAATAATGTTCAATGAAGACTAAAGATAATGGTTTAACAATGTCCAACATAAATGTTGTGAGAAGGCCTGTAGCGAGGAAACCAAGCAGCAATCACCGAGGCTAAAAATGAAGTGCCAAAACCTCCACTTCCTCTAATGGCCAATTGAGGCTGATTCTAAAAGTGAGACAATCTTCATAGACTCTAATGTTAAAAAGCTTTGGCTTCAGTGGATATCTTTACCAGCAGCACCCACTAATCCAAATATTGTCACTACTTGCTATACACACACTATAGCTGCCACACTATAGCTGCCAAAATGCTAACGCTTCATTTAATGCCTTTAAATGAAGAACCTGAAACCAATGGGTAACAAGGTGACTACGTCCATCTTTTATGTACGGTTTGTGAAATCTTACTTATATAGTACCTTGCCTGACCCTTTACTCCTAGTTCTGATTGTGTAGCACTTTGTAGACGTCCCTGTGCAGCACTTATCTCGCAGACAGCCTTTATTTGGCTATTGGTGATTTGGTCTTCTATTTGCTAAAGCTAAAGCTGGTGAGACGCTGTGACTCCCTCTCCATAATCCTTTGTCTGTTTGCTAAATCTGACTGGTGTTTGTAGATTACAAAAGCAAGCATGCGATCGCCTAAATGTTAATATAGAGTCCAACATCAGTGACACATGTCATGGTGGCTACTTCCATCAATCACTGAAAAGGAAAAAGTGGGCACCCAACATTATACATTATAACATTTTTATTACTTTTAAGACTTATTCTGTATTTATGCAGAATAAAGCAAATTCCAAAGGATTTACAAACTTTTTCCTGTAACTGTATGTAGTGAATGTTGGGGCACTGCGGCATCACTGAGAGTCGAAAAAGTGTCTAAATATGTCCACCTGTAATAAAATGATCAGTGTGGCTGCTCTACCAGGTGTAACTATTAAGTTTAACATCCAGGCATCCATGAAATTTTTTTTATAAAATTTAACGGAGTTGGAAGTTAGCAGGGAGTAAGCTCGCTAGTTTCCATCTAAATACAATACAGCATGTTGTGACTGAGGGATTTCTGAAACAAATTAAGACGTACAGCTCTGCTATCACTTCAGACATAAATGAAGACAGAAAACTAAACAGCAGTGATGTTTGTAGGGTTACTGAAGTTGGACTAGCTGGGATAAAATGACATGCTACGTGATCACTAGCAACACAGCTATCTTAGCATAATATAAACAGTGAAGCTGGAGGACAAAAACTAACTTTTTCACTCGATTAAAGTTAACGTGAGGGGTCCTGATGGTCAGGGACAAATGCAATTAAGATAACCTGTATTAGTCCCACACGTGGGAAATTTGTTATTGTAATCGCATGACAGGATGCTATAAACGGACCAAACTTCAGTCAGAAGAACAACTGAGATAATCCATCCACAATACGAGGTTAGTCATTAATACACTGCTGCATGGGCTGGGCTGTAGATATATCTTACACAAAACTGAGGTGTGTTAAAAACTGAGCTTTAAAATAATAAGGATAATAGAAACCAAGAGAGGCCGACAGTAATCACTGACTGTTTTTAGGGGCTTGTAGATTAAATAGAACAAAATGCAAAGCATTAAAACCTGTTAAAAACACAACAGCCTTATTAAACACAGAGTGGTTTGGGCCCGGAAGCAGGACTCATCACGTCATCACTTAAAGACAGGATTGTGAAGCAGTTGCAGGAAGTGCTGAGTTACAGTGACTGACTACCCCTGAACGCACCAACAGGAAGTCTTCAACTCACGCTATGGTTCGTCTTTAAGTAACTGTAGGTCACTGTGGTGTTTTTTACCCACTGCAGCAGCTTTGTAACAAAAAGAGATACACATCTAATGTTAGATTAGATAAGCATGAGCGGTGCATTTCCCCCTGATGCTTCTTGAACTTAACAACTTAACAAGTTTGTGTCCTTTGCTCAGCTGAATACAACTACTTTATCTAAGAAAGCTTTGGATCAGCTGCAGCACACATTTTCAGTGCAGATTAATCAGTTTTTAATTCCCTCAGTACACCAAATTAGTTTTTAAAGTTATATGAAACTGTGATGGTTTTTATCTTGCTTTGACCGACCATCTTTATTTGGTGCAAAACAATGTTGAATTTCCTGTTTTTCTAACGGGGAGCAGAGGCTGTTTCTCATCATAAGTCTGACAGCTGGAACAAGATTAACCTTACTAAATAAACTCTGACAGAAACCAGAAGAGACCAAAATCAGAGTCACTGGTGGAACTGACAGCAGAGGATAGATAGCTCTCTTCTGATTAAAAGACTAATCAGAATTCCTCATTAATATTTATGTGTTAAATGATTATTTCAGCAGCATGAGGGCTGAAGACGAGTCGGACCAGTGTTTACTTCACATTTCCAGTTAAATGTCACATTGAGACTGAAAATGTCAGACCCAACAGAATGCCTGTGTTTTCTTAAACTTTAAATCAGTCATTTAAAAACTTCAGTTCATAAAATGAATAAACATTGCTTCTGAATGCATGAAAACAAAAGCTCTGAGGTGGTTTTGAGACATTGAAATCTGTAATAGAAAATTCTTGTCTTAAATTGGCTGCAATCACGAGCACTTCCTCTTTTTCATATTCTCCTTCTCTTCTGCTTTAACCTGACAGATGTGTACAGATGGGTGCAATTGTTCCGTTTCTGAATGTTAATTGCTGGAATGAGATAAATCTGTGTAACACCAACTACTTTGTCTTTGCTGGCTATAAAATAAAACCTGCATGTTATAAAAACAGATTTATATATAAATAAAATATTAAAGTATCTGTGTGTTGTGTTTGGGTGCATTAGACATTCAGATTTCAATCACATTTATGTAAAAGCTTATCTGATTCATTATCTGCAGCACAGCCAAACTTATAGTTCACAAAGTCTATACATTCATGTGTTAACTTATGAGGAGACGGATGTAAAATATATATACACCGTATTTTCCTCACAATAAGGCGCACTTAAAATCCTTTCATTTTCTTAAAAATCCACAGTGCGCCTGATAATCCGGTGCGCCTTATATATGAATTCTGGTTGTGCTTACTGACCTCCAATCGATTTTATGTGGTACACGGCACTCAAAAATCTGTCAAAAAATGTTTTAGTACCACTTTGCTAAGCTATGAAGCCGCACCGCTTGATGGATTGTTGGATCAGGTAGTCAGGAGCTTTGCGGAGTAATCTGGGTCCAAAAACTCCGTCTGCTTCAGGTCCCAAAGTCAAACGAACACTGCAGCGTCACAGAGTTAAAACTGTCTAAATTCTTTCATCTTTAATAAAATGATCAGCGTTGCTGCTTTACCAGGTGTAACAATTAAGTTTAACATCCAGGCATCCGTGAAAACAGAATTTATTAAATTTAACAGAGTTAGAAGTTAGCAGGAAGTTAGCTCGCTAGTTTCCACCTAAAAATGATATAGCATGTTCTGACTGAGAGATTTCTGAAAGAATTAAGACGTTTAGCTCTGCTACCACTTTCAGCATAAATGAAGACACAAAACTAAACAGCAGTGACATTTGTAGGGTTACTGAAGTTGGGCTAGCTGGGATAAAATGATGTGCAATAATGACGTATAATGACGTGGGATATAGCGACACAGCTATGTTAGCATAATATAAACAGTGAAGCTGGAGGACAAAAACTAACTTTTTCCCACTTGATAAAAGTTAACGTGAGGGTTCCTGATGGTTAGGAACAAATGCAATCCCAAGGCAGGATGCTATAAACGGACCAAACTTCAGTCAGGAGAACAACTGAGATAATCCATCCACAATATTAGTCATTAATATACTGCAACAACATGGGAATAAAGCAGCTGGAAGAGAATTCAACATTAATGAATCAATGGTACGGGAGTGGAGGAAGCAAGAAGAATGAGTTGAGTCAAGTTTGATTTATCTTGGTGTTTAGTTACACTTAATGCGCTTTATAATCCGGTGCGCCTTATGGTCCGAAAAAATATAGTAAGGATTTGCTGGAGAGAGGAACAAAGCACAGGAAGCACAGGTAGGTAAACAACAGAACACCATCCAAAAAGGCCAAGCCAAGAAAATCCCAAAATACTGAAAGTCAAGTGAGTAAAAGTCCAACAAATATCCACAAAGAGGAGCATGAGGAAGAAAGACACAGACAATCTGACAAAGGGGAGGTCAACCTCAGTGTGTAGAATACAATACAACTGAGCAACAAACAGGTGAAACTACCAGGTGAAGGCAAGTAGAAAGGAGGGAAAACAGCAAAAGTGGGAAGGAAGCCCATGAGACACCTGGGAAAAATTGACCCTTCAATATAAAACAGGAAGTAACAACATGAGCACTCACAGAGCTTAACTCTATTAAAAGGGTGTTGTACAGCTCTTACTATCCCCTTTCATATGATATATTACTCGATATGGTTTCTTTAATTTTTTTTCCAAGGTAAACTTTGACCTGGGTCAAATACTTAGCCTAGGTACTAGGTACTCATGTTCCCCAACGCCTAGTATACTGTTGTGAAGTTTGAAGACAATCCATAAAAAAATTGAGGGTAAAATAAAGTTTTTACCCAGGCCTTGACCTGAGGCACACCAAAATAAAATCAGCTCGAGCTGTTATTGATATCTACTGTCACACAAAATTTGAAAATGATATCTTGAAAACTGGATGCTAGACTGCTAACAGACACACAGACAGACAAATGGAACCTATTGCACAGTCCCTCCCTTCAGGGGAAGAAAGATGAACAACAGAAACATGAACACTAAAGACAAACAGCAACAGTGTCTCCCTGGTCAAAAACCATAGGTTGAACAGTTGTGATAGTCACGACACTGCAATAAAGAAGTTAAAGGCATGTGTCTATTTTTAACACTACACTTGACTGACAACTAATTTGGTTACTAAAGCCACACAGTGACCTCTCATACACAGACCAGTATTATCAACACCTCTTATTTTTTTCATGTAAACAACTTTACATTAAAGGTTGTCAAACCGTCATGTGAAAATTCTGACTCAGTTGCTGCATGGTGAACTTAACATGCGCAGGCTATCACAATGTCAGCATTTTAAAATCGGTTACTGCATAAGTGGCTAACAGTCACCTCAGTAAGATAAGAGCAAGAGGTCAAACGTTTGATATTTTTATTTGATATAAGGATATAAAATGCACAGTGTTTATAATGGCAACTTTTCTTTTTTAGAACGTCTAGAGAGGTTGAAAAAACACTTTGGTGAAACCTTTGTTTTGGTACTGTTTCAGTGGTCAAATGCTTAGTCCTATTCTGAAGGCAACACAAACTGTAATAGCCGAGATTCAACAACCATGGACATAAATCAGTACATATTAGACCACACAAATCAATAGAAGTCAAAAGTATTTCACAAACTGTTAGGAGACTGTGTTAAAGTATTAGCTGGGTAATGAGAGAAGGTGGGGGAGGTACAGGAAGAAAATAACAGCAGAAGAAAACTATAAATGAATGGATACCACGAAGACCATGATGAGGCAAGAGTACTCTTAAAACTAATCTTTTTTGGTCTTCCTGTCATTCTACCACTTCCTTTCCTCTGCTTCTTCCTTTGTCTCGCCAACCACCTGCATGTCTTCTTTCACATCAATAACCCTCTTGTTTGGCCTTCCTCATCTCCTCGTTTGCCTCATAGCTCCTCCACAGCATCCAACTCCCATTAATTCTCAATCACACTTTTCTAATTTCCAACAACAAAGAACCTATAAGCACCATCAGAACTTTAATATTTCACATCCTAATGTGTTGAAGCTGGAAGGGTTTCTCCAAAAGCTCAGTTCAGATGTGACAGACAAGTCTGAGCAGCTGACTGATTAGTCTGATCTTCATGGGGCTTCAGGCTGCGATGTAAACACAAAAAACAAAAAGCGCTTTTGGACCAAGTAGTTCTCTAGGTCCCTTTGGGCAATCTGGGAATCCATCTGCTAGTTTGCTGACTTAACCCCTGGAGGCCAATATTTTAGGTCCCCCAGTTTAGCTGGAGGATATCCAAGCCAAGATGTCCTCTTCCATCCAACGGCTATTGTTTACAAACTCAGAAACATAAAAAACTAAATAAAAATAACCTGATAAAAGGTTAAACCGTCATCAGAAAAACCTGTTCTACCCTGTGATTGGTGAATAGCGATGACACTAGGTTTTAAAATCTGATCCCCTTATTCTCCTTAAAGACCATTTTAAATGTATTTATTTGATGTTGAGTCTTTTAAATTTAGTCTTGCATATTTTTTGCAGTGGTTATTATGTCACGTCACTGAACTGCACTAGCCTGCATCTAGGATTACCCCTACTAACTCTATATATGTTGCTAAGACTCACATTTTACTTTAATTACTTGTATAAAAACATGAATATTTGTTTACATGAACTGTATGCTGAAAACTCTCAAATGTCTTGTTTCTATCCAAACTGTGAAACACTCTGTGATCCTTACAATTAAAATGAGTATCATCATTATTATTCTCAGTAAAGCTGTGGTATTTTTGATAGAAGCTGGAATGAATGTTGGTTAACCTCACTTACATACTGATAAATGAGTCAGCCTGTAGTGAACATAAGTAGACGGATATGAGCTGAACAACAAAAGGTAAAAAAAATAAATAAATAATTTTTTATACATATTTTCACTAACCCCTTCAGAGTCTTTTTAGGTTTAAAAAAGTAAAATACATTACCTAACTTAAATATTGCACTTTGTGTCGCACTGGCAGAGACTAGGCATTGGTAACTATCTTTTTCTTAGTCTATGAAAATAGGAAGATGTGAGTTTAATAACAAATTGCACCTAAATTAACAATTGCTCTTGCTGGTTAAAGCCAGTGCTCAGAAATGCTTACAAAGGTAACTCTGATATACGTCTGAGAGGTTTCTTTTTTCCTTTTAACATTAATAAACACATTCTTAAAATTGGCCAGATGCTTTTAGTTTACTTTACTGTTAATTCTGAACTGACATCAACCAAATAGTTTTAAATTTGGTTTATATTTCCATTTTAACTTCGGTAGACACAAGGCAGACACGGTTAAAAACGTATCATTTTCTGACGCAGAGCAAACCACCAGTGCAGACAGGCCACTGCCTAATGAAAAGGGAAAAAGCATGGGAAAAGCTACCCATCATATGACTTCCGAGGATGTTCCTTCAGCAGTCAGTTGGTGGGAATAGTTTGTTAATGCTGACATGATGCCAACACTTCAAAACAGCACTATATCTGGACCAGAGGCAACCAGGCTGTTTGAAAGGCAATGGAGGCAAGGTGTATGGAGGTATGTGGAAATGGAGTGTCAACACGTCACATGACACCATGCTGAGTCCAGATAATGCAAATAGGCTAAAATAACAAGAGTCAAAAAAGAACCGGCCGGATGACATATGGCAAAAGCGAAGGCCGACATGAAGTAAAAGCTGACCGGACAAGTCATGGAATGAAAGTCATCACATACAGTGTGGTTTTATTGAGCATTTAGGCTAAATAAGGTCTGGTTTTCAATATCAGTCCATTACTCTAGATTATGTTCTATTTTATTGCTAGAATTTAGAGTCGTTTCATACAGCCAGTGTTTTACCTTTTTACGAACAACTAATATCATCCCTTGTCCAACAGTGCGCATATTTAAAAAAAAGGTAGTATTTCTTCCAAGAATCTAAAGTAGTATTACACAGCACCTACCTACTGACTTTTCAACAGGCATACGAAACCAGAATCAGCCAGCTCCAAGGACATTCAGAGAAGGGATGGGCGATGTATCGAATATACTCGGCGTATCGCGAGTTTTTTCACGTACAATGGCTAAAATGGCTTTATCGTAAACATCGAGAATAAATTGACATAGAAATATTAAGCTGTCTGCCTGTAATTCAGAGGTTTTTTCTCCCACACGCTGCAAATGCACCATTCGTCCTCCCCTCCCAACCAGAAAGTTTGCTACCCACACTGCACTGAGCATACTACCAGATAGGGAAAAATATGGCGACAGCGGGATTTTCAGATGAGGAAGGGAACAAGACGCGCTTTCGTTTGGATTTCACAAGGAGATTGTTGAACTAAATGCATCAATTTGCAAAACATGCCCTAAAATTATTGCTGCAAAAGACAGCAGCACCACAAATTTATTTATTGAAAAGTCATCCACTGCAAAATTAAGGATGTTTTACACTGAATGTCAACGTCCCCCCACACGCCAAAGAAAACATTAAATAAACCAGCTGTGATACCTGGTCTTGGTCAGTCGTTTCTATGGTCACTATCTAGACTTTTGTTTCTGTAATTTGAGGTCACCACATTTTTTTATATTACTATTTTTATATTTTACAGTCATTTTTAGATTTACTATCACAGTATTGTCATTGTGAAACACCTCTGTGTGCAACTGATGGTTAAAAAATGGTTAAAACAAAACATTTCAATTCATTCAGATTTTTTGTATTCAAAGAAGAAAAAATATTGAATGAGCCTTTTGAATGAGTATAGCAGTGCAATTTTAAGCACTATATAGTTAAAAATAGCATTTGTTTTTGGAGGTTATTTAAACATATCACGATATATATATTGTATTGTGATATAGCCAAAAAAATATCATATTAGATTTTCCTCATATCACCCAGCCTAATTCAGCGTGTGTGATTTCACTGAGTCTGCTGTCTATCGAGCCAGAACAGCAGACAGGAATCCAAATGTGAACCTGTTGTCTGTTCCTGAACTTGAAGACCACCATCCACCACACGACACCAACCTACCTACAATGTCCTCTATAATGCTCAGGTTGTTGAAAGACACATTCAGAGATGAACTGTTGTTCTAATAAATTAACAGAGGAGGAAACTTTATTGGCAAAGAAAGTTATCAAACCCTCAAAGGTGCAAATACTTTCGGATTCATTACCCTTATCACAGACAACTATCCAGCACCCGAGACGAACCTGGGGACTAAAGGTACGTCTACACTAATCCGGTTAAATTTGAAAAAGGCGTTTTCATCTAAAAACGCTCCATGTCCACACTATCGTTTTCAATTGTTTTCATCCACACTGAAAAGGCTGTTAATGTACTGCGCATCCGTGAAACGTAAGATGATTGACTTTCGTCACTTCCATATGCCGTTTATTTACTTTCCGGCTCTTTGAAAAGTCGCAGCAAAATGCAGAGGAAAAGTGCCCAGTTTTATCTGGAGCTATATGGAGCATGTACAAACTGACATTAACCTTTAATAGAGCTGTCAAAATTAGGAGCAAACAAAATGACTCCTCTACAATGTCGTCCGCCATCTTAGTTGAATTCTTCACATGACTGCATCATATGACTAAAATGCGTCATCGTTTTCGAAAGCCTCCATCTTCGCAGTCCACACGGCGATGCGAAAACGGCTTTTCAAATTTATCCACTTTGGAGAGCGTCTTCAAAAAGTTCAGTTTCCCTTGACCAAAAACGCCGTCTCGGTGTGGACGACAGGCCAAAACGGAGAGAAACAGATGCATTTTCAAATGAAAACGTATCAGTGTGGACATGGCCTAAAACAGACACACACACACACATATATTAATTTCAGTATATTTGGTTGAGATGATATGGTATTAGGAGCAAATTCTAAATTTGAATATTAACAGAAATTTGCTCTTTGTTTAACTGTTACATTGGATTTGATACCAGGTATCATAGCTGAGGAATATCATACTGAAGCTGAATGAAAATACGTTGGAGTTTTTTGGTTTTGCTTTTTTCCTTTTCAGGCTTTAATACTTGTGAAAACATTCATCTGATTTGAAGCAATTTAAAGAACATTATGTGCCTTGTATATGAGAAGCTCTGAACTAAAATCAGTCCCCTACCTCCAAACCTGTGGTTTCCACAGGCCTCCAAATCTGCTGTCAGAGATCACATAACGAATCTTTCTACGTTAACCTGAGCTCCACTCCCGAGAGTCCATATTTATAGAGACATGTCATGACATGTCTCTATAAATATGCTATGAATATGCCATTAAACAATTTTTTTGTTGTTGTTGTTGTTGTTTTTTGTTTTTGCTTTTGAGAAAACTAATACAATAGGGGTTGGGAATGTTGCATAACTCCTATTAAGACATGAATATTTCCACTGGAACTTCTTCAGGAATCTCTGAGATGGTCAGGTGGGAGGCACCTGGTAAACTGACATGGAGTGACCCACAGGTTGTGTCTGAAATTATCCACTCATTCCCTCCTCTTACTCCCTGTATCGAAAGTTGCTCTGGTCATTTTAATTATGCTGTCACAACATGACAGATCAACATTAGCTAGATTAATATATATCCAGGTGTATTTCTGTCATAAATTATATCATACTAGGGCAGGAAAATATGGCCAAAAATATTTATCACGATATATATTTGAAAATTTGCGATAACGATATAACTGACGATACCACAACTTTATTAGTGCAAAAAACCCCATCAATTTATTTTCACCTAAACAAGCAACTGTTTATATTAGTTTAGTTCATTAGTTAGTTCCCCCTGGTGTTTGCTGCTTTTGTCATAAGGCGTGCAGCTATTTAAAGCTACGCCGATTGTTTGTTGAGTCAGCGTCTTGTCACCATGCTAGTTACAAACCAATTCTGGTTCATCTGTTTCACTCAACGATCCGCTTTCGCCCTTCTCATTCTCCGCTGCCGCCATGTTTTTTGTACAATGTGCGTATGAAAACCAAGGCACTGCGCATGCACGTTTTACCCATATTCTATCGTGATATTTCATTTTTTTAACATTGCCTAAAATTGTACTGGTATTACCGTGAAAGGTATAATATGGCCCAGCCCTATATCATACAGCAGTATTTTCCTTAAATTAGTAATTACACCATGAACATCTAACACTGGTTGTTATTTTGAGATACTTCAAGTGCATAAATAGGCTGTATAAAGAGTCACTATACATTCACACAGCACTATGAAATGGTGAACTCACCAGATATAGAGAGCTAACAGAAAAGCAGCCTGAAATCAGACAAAATTATCACCTTGTTGCACTTTCACTCTCACATTTGAAAACAGTTGGACACAAAAGACAACAAAAAACATCCAAACATGTGTGCTGACTCAGCAGGGATCATAATAAATGTGAAAAGTTGAGAATAATTATTTTAAAATGCCACAGAATGTCTGATAGTTGAACTGATGTCAAACATTCATCTGTGTTTTTCATCATAATTCGATGCAGAAAACATCAGACTGCAGGAAGTGAAGTGCATAACCTCAGAATTTCCTGGAGGGCCTTCAGACCCAGGGGTGTGTCCAGAGACGGGGCATGGGGTGGCACTGGCCCCCCTTAAGAGCTCCTTTCAAAACATTAGCTGCAGCTGTAAAATTTAAGATGTAAGTCAAATAAATAACTTAAATCCCTAAAAATCCCTAAACACTGAACACAATTCTTAAGACACACATAGTTTTGGTTGCACTACAGCTGCAACCAGTAAAATGCCATGACTGTAGTGATTCAAGTATTTATCCCGTGACTCATTCATCAAAGTACGCATTCAATATTTTAATACTTTATTTAAGACCCTTTTTTTCCTCTGCTACTGTGGGTGAACATTCAAGGCTTTGTTGATCCGGGATTTATTTAAAGTTTATCTTGAATGTGAACTTTACTTTCACGCTGGTTCTTTTGTTATGACAGTAATATAAAATCCTACAAAGCCGGTCCACATATATGGATGTCAGTAAATTATTTCATTAGCACAAGTAAGAAATACTCCCAGACTGGCATTTCTCATTATAAAACTTTAACAAATGAATTATATTTCTTGCACAGATTGGAAAAGTTCTCATTATGCAAAAACAAACAGATTACATTACTGGACTACAATTACTGAACCAATAATATGTGTATATCGTTTTAATGGGAATGATTTTAATTAGTGTGGATGCTGATTCAGCAAATTAGTCTTTAATTGATTCAAATGGTCTAGCTTTTGTCAGATTGGTGTCATTTGGTGAGTTCAAACTGAATATTCCAATTGGCTGATTCAATTAGAGCCTATTCAAGCCCCGTTTCCTGATTGGTGAATTACAGTTCAACAGGCAGCTGATGTGACCAGAGTAAGCAGAAAGAGCCAGACAACCACAGGCTCTCACTACAGACACCTACAGCCAAGTCCTAAGTAATATAGAACTTATTCAGAAGTTTGTCAGATTTTCCTAATAAAAATTTTCAAAAAATTTTTCAAAAATAAAAAACTCCAGTTACTCACAGGAATATTGAAATAAAGCATTAAAGTGTTCAAAAACAAAGTCACCAGTTAATTGCAGAAATTTACCAGGCCACTTTAAATGTGTCTCCAATTACATTGGGAAATTTAAAAGTATGCATTAATGTGTGCTATTTTCAAAGTAAAAGCTTCCTGGATAGTTTTAGAAAGTTATCAGCATAGTCAAAAATAATTTTAGAAAAAATTCGAAATAAAAGGACACTTGCATGAAACATTCACGAGAAAGAAATTTGTCTGTTCACGGAGAGTGACTTTTTTGTGCTAGCGCAAATATGAGACCAGTGTCTTTCAATAGGAAGTATATTCTGTGTCCGCAGTATGTGTGTTATCCATACAAAACAACACATCAACATGGCAACCAGGACAACAGAGCTTTAAGAGTAGCAGTGACCATTTTAGCCCCAAACCTAACCACTTCATATTATATATATATATATATA
>NW_024582499.1:1076548-1096780 GCF_018398535.1 Haplochromis burtoni
ATATATATACACATATAAACAGGAGGAAAACAGGGGAAAGAGAAGGACACAATATTTAGTGTGTGTCCTTCTCTTTCCCCTGTTTTGTCTCAAGGCAGATTCAAACTCAGGCCCCATATTAGTTACACATATTTCTTAATGATGAAAAAAACTAAACCTTTGCCTGGCTTTTTGTTTCCACTGGCAGGAATGAGCTTCCATATAAATCAGTACATATGAGAACACAGTAGTGAAAAAGTATTTTCAGAGACACAAAGAAATTCGCATTTTTATCCACAAACACAAGTACATCGACTGCAGAGTCTGACATCTTTACAAGCTTAGTATTTTGATTTGCACATAGACTCTCTATTTTGAAGCATGAATGTTAGCTTTTTGACTGGTACCATGGTGACTTTAGTAAGTGAGCCATTATATTATTATATTATTCTTTTATCTATTATATAGATAAAAGAGTGACAATTTATCACCCAGTGCTAATATGTGCTAATTAATAAATGGACTGATTCTTATATAGCACTTTTATGCTCTCCCGGAGTATTCAAAGCGCTGTATACAACATGCCTCATTCACCCATTCACACCCACTCATACAAGCACTTCTAAACACAAGTGCAAACTAATCTACATTCACACCCATTCACACTCCGATGAACGCATCGGAGGGCAACTTGGGGTTAGTATCTTGTCTAATGATATTTGACATGCAGACTGGGGAAGCCAAGGATCGAACCACCAACCTTCCAATCAGTAGCTGATCTGCTCTACCATCTGAGCCACACCAACTAATTTGTACTAATTAGTACAACTGACTATTAAAACAAGCCTACAGTTACTAAAAAAATAAAAAAAATCACCCTACTCATGAGTTGTTATGACAGGAGATACTATCCATAATAGTCTACAATGTATTTTGTACCAAAGTCTAAATATGATTTTGAATGCTGTAAAGTTTGGCATTTTAACACTGGACTCTAAGGAGATGGCCTCACTTTTGGACAGCCTCAAGTGGCCATTGGAGGAACAGCAGCTTGTAGCATCTCTTCCTGGGCTTCAGTTTTGCCCTGTGAATGTTTTTGGTTTTTCTTCAAGGGGGGTGGGCATGGCACCCAACCCCCAAACTTTTAGACACACCCCTGGATGTGTAGGAAACCGATGTGTTTTTATTTTGATAAATTCTGCCATTGCACAATGTGTGTGTACATTTAGTGCATGATGGCAGTGATGCTGTTGAGAGACAAACGCTTCAGTGAGTGTTGGTGCTGCTGAAGCTGCAGGTGGAACAGGAAGTGAGCTGCTGAAGAAACTAGGACACACAAACACACGCACGCACAGGGTGATGGGTTCTACTCCCGTTCTGCAGTTATAAACATGTGCAAAAAGTGGCAGACACTCTGTGTCTATGTGGCTCAGCGGCACTAAGGCAGCTGGCCGCTAACAGGGTAATGACCTGTTTCAGCCCGCTTTGGGTAGGTGGGTGGGTGGAGGCTGCGAGTGCAATGAGGGAGGTTAGCCCAGGTTACTGGTGAGCGGGGTTAACCCGGGTTAGTGATGAGCAGTGTGAACAGCCGGACCCTCCTCTCATGAGAACACTGTGTTTGCTAACCAGCTAGCAACCGTTAGCTCCTGCCTGTCAGACGGAGCGCGGGAGGAGGGGTGCACCGTCGCCGCTAAGCCGCGGCTGGGATATTTGTGACAACTCCCCGGCCTGACTTCCAGGAGAGTTGTGGTAAAGTCGGAGCGGCCCGGTAGTGCGCGGAGGACGGGCTAAGCTAAGGCTAAGCTCCGCTCCGCAGCTAAAGTACAGACTGAGCAGTAAGTTGGTGACGTATTCCTGCTAACCCCGCTCCGCCGCGACAGGCCGGGGTAAAAATCAACGCACTTTCACTTCGATAAAACAAACGACAGAAATGGCTCTCAGCCGTCGGAGCCACGGTAGCGGCGGCACGGTAAGGGAGGATAAATGTAAAAAGCCACTTACAGTCTCTCCTCTCCGCTCTCCACGGCGGCCATTTTTATTTAAATAAATAATTTTATATTAAAAAAAAAGCTCCAAACATCTCTGCTCCCTCCTGCTGCACCCCGCCCCCTCGGACTCCATCTCCAACCGCCGTCAACCGCCAACACCGCGAGATTTGCTCCGACATGGGGTCAACAGCACGGTGCAGGGGCGGTGTAGTCCCGCGAGAAGACGGTCAAAGTGAGACGTTCTAGTACCGCTTTGAATATATCTGTAAAAATAACAAACGTCAAAATATCAGCGTCAGTAACGCAAAAAATATATGCAAAACCGATATAAAATTAAAACAATACATTTTAAAGTATTTAAAGTAAGTATTAAATATGTAATTGTTTACAAGATACACTGTTAAAATGGTTCAAAACAATAAATACGCCAAATCTTAAACTTTTATAAAATGTCTCATAATGGTTTTTATTACACTTTATTTTATGTAAATATTTTCTGACACACATCTACACTTTAACTCACGCCTCCAGAAGAATTTCTATTGCAACGGAAGACAGGGAGGCATGCTTAAGGTCTCCACTTTAGAAGGAGCTTTTTTCCAGAAGTTAGGTCAGTGCCTGTTGTGTCAGAAATCTAAGGACTTTCTGGTGGATGCTGACGGTGAAAGAAGCTGTCAGGTTAAAGAAGGAGGCCTTTGGGCTTAGTTCAGCGGTCCCCAACCCCCGGGCCTCGGACCGGTACCGGTCCGTGAGTCGTTTGGTACTGGGCCGCGAGAGTTGAGGCTCAGGTGTGAAATGTATGGTTTTCAGGGTTTTTATCGGTTTTCAGCGTTATTTTGTTATCGTTTTTATCGTTTACTCGGTTTTCCTGGGTCTTTTCATGTGTGTTATGAATAAATCTTTTTTCGGTACTAGTTTTATTTTGTTGTATTTATCCGCGACACCTTAAAGGCCGGTCCGTGAAAATATTGTCGGGCATAAACTGGTCCGTGGCGCAAAAAAGGTTGGGGACCGCTGGGTTAGTTGATCTGTTGGATTCCTGAAACACTGGAAAGGCACTGGAAGGCTAGAAGAGCTGAGAGTTTGGCTGGTTAATAAGCAAAAGTGTGGATGTTGGAGAAGTTTGAGACAGAAGAACCTTTGGTTAGCCTGAAGGAGCCACTCAGGAAGGAAAACAGAGAGTTTCTCAGACTGTTTGCAGCCATGGAGATTTTTGACCTGGGCTTGGGATGTTCCTCAAAGTGCACTAGAATGAGAACGCTGAAGAATCCCTGAACGGTTCGATCTACGTTCCAATCCTCACCTATAGTGATGAGGTTATGACGAAAAGAATTACATCACAGATAAAAGAAGCTGAAATTAGTTTTCACCACAGAGTTCAGAGAAGGCCCCCCCCCAAATCACCATCAACAGCGCTGCTGTGGAGAGAGTTAACAGCTTCCGTTTCCTAGGTGTACATCTAGCAGAGGATCTCACATGGTCAGTACAGGTCAGTACACATAAACAAAACAGTGAAGAAGGCGCAGCAGCGCCTCTTCTTTCTCAGGAGACTAAAAAAGATTTGGCATGAGCCCCCGCATCCTCAGGACCTTCTACCGCTGTGCCATTGAGAGCATCCTCACTGGATGCATCACCACCTGGTATGGCAACAGCGCTGCTTACAACTGCAAAGGTCTTCAGAGAGTGGTGCAGTGTGCCGAAAGGATAATTGGATGTGAGATTCCCTCCCTCCAGGACATTTACAGGAAGCGGTGCCTGAGGAAAGCGGGGAGGAACATCAAGGACTCCAGTCACCCCAGCCATAAACTGTTCAGACTACTTCCATCAGGCAGGAGGTATAGCAGTATCCGGCCCCGAACCAGCAGACTGAGAGACAGCTTTTTCCATCAGGCCATCAGACTGCTGAACACTTCATAGACACCTCACCTTCACTTACCGGAACTTTGACATTATGCACTCCATACTGTACATATAGGCCATTTCTTTTTCACAATATCCAACTGCTAAACTCTGTATATTTTATTTTATTGTATTGTATTTTATTATATATATGTATATACACACACGCACACACACATATTTGGTATACATATTTAGTAATGTGCATGCATTCTTATATTTGTACACATATTTATTCTTATAATTCTCATATTTCTATTTATATATTTGGCTTTGTTCTTATGTTATTTTTATTTTTGCATACCTCTGTTGCTTGTGAATCTTGCACACAAGAATTTCACTCGTATGTGCTGTACTGGTGTACCAGCAAATGTGGTGTGACAATAAAAACTTGATTTGATTTGAGTGTCTGGGCTTGGAGTAGAGCTGCTACCTTAAAGTTGAAAGGAGCCAGCAGAGATGGTTTGGGGATCTGATGAGGGTGCCTGTCAGACATGGGCTGGAAGTAGAACCCAGGGGACACACTCTGGAGATAATATGTCTTATCTGGGCCAAAATTGTCTTGGAATGACTCTGGAGGAACTGGAAAACTTGCTGGGGAAAAGACTGTCTTGAATACCCTGTTGCTGCCACAGTGACCCATCTTAACCCTTTATTTAAAAATGAAGTGAAAGTTGTTAAGAGTAAAAGTTTTTTTGGCGGCTTGTTTAGCACACATTAAAACCAGATTACCTGCAGAAGAGCCAAACACAAACACAATGCCCCGGCAATCTGGCTGCACTGTGGGTAGACCCACACAGTCCATTATTGGCAGCCCACTGTAGCAAGTACTAGCATAAAATGAGGGCACACCTGGACCCCACTGTGGGTCTGCAGCATACTCACGGTGTGGACCCAGGTGTGCCCCACATTTCAGACTGAGACCCAGTGGGCTGACTACCTGGCCACCACAATCCAGGGCACATTACCACCGCCAACTGGTATGGAGTGTGACTCTTAATTTTTCAATGAATATTAAAAAAAAGCAACTTTTAGCCGCTTCCTTAAGTATAATTTATGTCCTGGAAATGTGTCAGTCTGCGTACACATTTCCGTTTGAACTGAGAGGGGTTTTCACTCACCACAGATGCGCTCCTGTGCAGTTCTCCAAAATCTCCACTATCCGTAGGCGTTGGATCTGCCAAATCCTGATTGGTTGATAAGTGGGCTGGAAGAGGGAAGAGAGCGACAGCGGCGTTCACCAGGAACTGGAGACACACAAAGCAAACACTGAAGCTCAAAAATAAAGCATGAAAAGCACAGACAGTGTCTGCAGTGGACACTTTTTATTATTTTTAAAACTTGATTTCATTTCAGCTCTTTGTAACTTTGCCCTTTTCCTGGGCTGGCAGACAGACCAACAACAGCTGACGAACCAACAAAGAGTGAAAGTGACCCACAGGCCAGCTGTACCACATATTTTGTGTGCTGCCTCTATCTATAACAGAGTGTGCTGTAGGTAGACGGGCCATCCTCGAGCTGCCAGCGGCCTGTGAACGCATTCCCTCTGCTGAGCCATAAATTCCACTTCATTCACATGTAGTTTGACCTATCAGCCTCGACAAAACAAGCGATATAAAGGTATAAATCAATACAGTTCCAGTCATTAACAATTGTGAAGCTGTTTTGGAAACTACTAAACAACTTATAACCAATCCCCATCCCAAGGTCCAACCCAATATACATTATTGGCTGTGGCTACAATGTAGCTTGCCATCACCAGTGTGTGAATGGGTGCTTGAATGTGTGGATGACTGGTTGTGTAAAGCGCTTTGGGGTCCTTAGGGACTAGTAAAAGCGCTATAGAAATACAGGCCATTTACCATTTAAAAAAAGATACTCAAAATTAGGCAAGTCCAGTTGTTTTCAAAGAATTAAAATAAATGATAAAAAACTGCCACATCTGTAAAAACTTATTAGTGTTCCCTCTGAGTCTGAATTAGATTTTTTCCAGTTTTTATAAAAAAAAAAACATTTAACATATTTCAGCCAAAGTGATGTAGCTGCAGGATGAAGAGCTTTCAAGGACAGCAAAATTCTGTATAAATGAATGTAAACCACTTCACTGTGGATCCACTTGCTCTCAAAGGGGTGAAAAAACCCAACAACAATAAACTCAAATCCTATCAAACAAATAAGCCTGACTTGAAAATATGAAAATTGGACATTCTCTGATATCTTTTACTTCTTGCCTGTGCGGACCTACACAGGATAAACAACAGTTTTGCCTGTTGGGGTCCCTCTGTGGGTTTTCTGTGGGCAAACACACTATGGGTTGACCCACAGAAAACCATCATGGGGGCCCTGTGGGCCCTGTGGGCTCTGTGGGCTAAAAATACCATGGCACCCGCACAGGATGACCACAGGGGGGCCAATGAGCGTTTTTGGTGGGCAAGCCAACTGTGCAACGTCACCCATTTATGTAGTATAACATGAAACTAGTGGTCAAGCCCATAAAGTCAATGAAATCATTCACTGAGGTCACAGAGCGGGGAATCATAGGGACATTTTTTTCACAATGTGCTTCCACTTGAGTCGCCCCCTGGTGGTAATTATGAACATTGCAGATTTTGTCTTTAACATGGACAATATCAGAGTCAGAAAGGAGTAAAATCCAGGGTATTCTCATTGACTAATGACCCCGTGGCACGCTCACTTTCACAGTCATATCCACGCCTCACACGTCATGTCCAGTTTCAAAACACTAAGATGGCAAAAACACTCTGTTTGGCTTTCAACAGTGGGTGGCGTAATGGTGGCACATTTTTTAGTCTTTTTTACCAATCTGTCAAAGAGGTAACTCAGAGAGCCAGACAACCGTTCATGCTCATGATCACACAGTCAATTTAGAATCAACAGTTAACCTAACTCAATGCATGCCTTTGGGCTGTGGGAGGAAGCGGGAGCATCCGGAGAGAACCCATACGTACATGGGGAGAACAAGAAAACTCCATACAGAAAAGCCCCAGACTGAATTCAAACCCACAACCTTCCTAAAATGAGGCGGCAGTGGACTGAAATGACAGTTATGTAGGGACCTCAGCATTGGAGGGGACCCACAAAAATTAATTCATGCTAATTTTTAGAATTTGTCTCAATGTCCTTTAGGTCGAGTCAAGACAGCCACATAAAGGCAACGAAGACAAACAAACAAAATCTATCACCCCTATTTTTTTTTTTTTTTTTACTTTTTTCATGCAATTAAGCATTTCAGTTCACCAGTGTCATAAAAAGAATAAACTGTGTAACTGTAGTTTATAGAAAGTACCTTTAAAAAACAATCAAGCAAAATCCTTAGATATGAGAGCCCAGCTGCACAGGGTGAACATGAATCCCAGCGATCTTTATGCAGTCTCATACCTGACGGATTATTAATCTGATGACAAAACCAGATTCTTAAACCTGGAATTTTTTCAAATATCTCCACTGAGGTCAGCAAAGCTACCGAGCTTCTCTGTTTTTCGCCGAGACGTGACCCAGTCCTTCGGTTTCACGGTTCTACTTCATGCTGTTATTCTAGTTGTATGTGGTATTAATAATAACAGTTTGCTGTTGTTAATCCTTTGACACAAACAAACTGAACTGAGCTAATGAAGCATTCAGGCGTTTCATTCAACGACTAACATTCAAAAAAATAAGGTGAGAAAAAGGAAGTGTGAAACGTGTGTGTGTGTGTGTGTGTGTGTGTGTGTGTGGCTGTGTATGTGTGTGTATGTGTGTGTGTGTGAAGGTTGTTATGTGTGTTTTCTTTGTCTAGTTCAGACAGGAAAATGACTCTTTTAGTCAAAGCCACGAGGAAATACTCACTTAGGACTTCCTGTAGTGAAATGAAAGTCATACGAGGTCTTTACACACATCAGTCCTGCAGGATGTAAAACAAGTATAAAATGTGGTAAGCATAAAAATTAATTTAAAATAAGTTAAAATATGATGAAATCTCTTAATATATTACAATAAAGTGTGTCTTTCAGGTGACATAGTTCAATGCATTGCAGGAAACATTAATTGCAATGTGAAAAGGACATTTTATAACCATAATACAGCTACATGTTTTCAAAACTCTGTTTGTATTTGGATTCCATCACAGCAATCTCAGCACTGACCAAAATAACTGTGGTTTAAATCAAGCAGCTCTAGTTCTAATAATATCCTATTTTCTGACTGATAGTTAAAACAAAAAACAACAACAATCTGGAGTTTATCATGCAGGAAATTATATTTAACCAGGAAACGGTCACAGTGGAGAAGCAGACACTTTGCATGTAAGAATGACCGATCTGATGTAATACACTGTTACAAATCATGGTATAGAGAAGAGTAATATTTGGATTTCCTGGTTATTTTTGGTGATTTAATAATCAAAAAGTACATTTTATGCTTGAGTAATTATCATTAACCCCCCAAACAAAGAATTTATATTATTTTTGAATTTTTACTGTGCTTCATAAATTAAAAAATGATACATATAAACAAAATAAATAAATTGGAAATTTGGCCAAGCAAAGACTCCAATCTGGCCCCACTGGGCAGCTTTTGAAAATGTGAAGGAATAAATTTCGGACTGTTAACTGCATTTTTCTACGTTTTACAGCTGTATTTTCCACAGATAAAGACCTCTCCCATGGCCATTTATGCTTAACCAAACTAATTAGGTAATAGGTAAAAAAATTAGAGTGATAAGAGACGTTGCTGTTTTTACTACTACAGAAATGTCTGTTTGTTACAAAGGATGCACAATTTTGCCAAATTTGTACCATTTTCTGCAAAAAGCTTTCTCTTTTATAATATCAGGATAGTCAATAAACTACCAAAACTTTTTTTCCAGTCATTTTACATTTTATATCTTTATGTATTACAATTTAAACTCGGAGTCATGCTGATAGATTTTTTTCATTTACCACGACAGCTTTTCTTTATCATGTAGAAAACCTGAGATGTCCTTTTATCTGTCGGTCCGGTCCTAAGACATCTCGAGGATTAAATGTGTAATTAAACTGATTTAAACTGTCAGAAAGGGGAATTTCACTGGTGTGGTCCACTTGTGATCAAATGGGGGTGTATGTGGCTCACGAGGTAAAACATTTGTTCAAAAAAAAGAAGTAAAAAGTGAAGAAAAAAAGTTTTAAAACAGTGCATTTATTTGGGCTTTTATTTCGGTAGTGCGGAGCGGAAGCAGCTAGCTTGTTTTAGGCGGAAGCGCTGAAAGACTCAAACCTGTAGTTTGAGAGAGTTTTTGAAGTGTTTGAACAGGTTCGTTCCAGGCGGTTCTGATGTGATCCAGGTCCTTGTGTGAATCTGATACCCTACAAACCACCCAGAGTTCCCCGCGGTGGCCGCTGTCATCGGTTAGCCTATTAGCTTCAGCGTGGACTAACTTGTAGGAGTTAGGTAAAGATGTCGGGAGGAGACCCGAGGGCCGTATTGTACTACAACCTGCCCGCCTCCGTTGACTGTGAGTTCTGCCGCATCATGGACGGGCTGTCAAACCAGGACTGGACCCGCTTTGGTGAGTCGGAACCCGAACTTTGACTGAGAGCTAAAGGCCAGCAGCTTGGGGTAGGAGGGACGGTGGAGTCCACCGTTAATTGGGTGTTTCACCAAAATAAACTCTAGCGTGTTTATTCTGTGTAACAACTTTAACTGCTGCCATGTGAAATCACTACAGAAAATGAGAATTAAACAAGCTGTGAGAGCCTCAGCTGTGATCCATCCTTCTCAGTCTGCCCTCAGGTACAAGGCTTACCTGTCCCAACTATTTCCACAAAGTTGTAAAATATATAATACTATTAATAAAAGATTGCTTTAGCGTGAGTGTCAACTGAGATTAAATCAGGTACAGTTTTCTTCCGATATTAGGTCACATTTTGACTACAGTTAGCCTAAATATAGATAAATTCACCGGTGGCTGTTTTGAGGAAGTCTCTGGTAGACGTTATCTGTAAGTGCTCTTGGTTAATATTGAGTAAATACGGAGCACAAGAATGTGACAGAAACTGAAATGCCTGTGTGTTCTGACGCATAATGAAATGTGATTAGAAACAGTTTGAGGTTTCTCAAAAAATCCAGAAGTTTTCAGTTTTACTGTAAACTCTCTTAACTAAGGTTGTGCGGGTTTTATTTGACTAAAATTTAGGTAGAGCTCTGTTATGTTGGTGTACTATATTGAGTTCAGGTGACTGAAAATCTTAAGTTTTCTTCGAATGAAATACACTTTTAAAGTTTTACATTGTATAAGCAGCATTTGGTGATGGTGGGGAGGAAGACCTCTGGCAGCTTCTCTTCTACTGAAATAGAAGTTTTACAGAAAAACGACAAAGTAAAATTTAAGCATTAGAGAACAGTCACAGCTGTCAAAGGGGAACACTGAAAAGAAATACTAGAGCAGTTAGAGTTGGGAGAAAAGATGATTTAAAAAAGATTTAGATGTAGGGCTCAGAAGCTGTATACAGATGATGGAGCCAGGCATTGTGATGTTATTTTGAAGCCTCACCTTTAGTGTTTTGGCCACCTGCACCTTTTCTCTGATATCACCATCAGTTCCAATTTGCATCACCCTCGCAGTCATCAAAGGCAGCTACTTGTGATCCCCGAGACATCGCGCCTTATCCTGGTCAATATAAGCCACAAAGTTTAAAATGGTAAATGGCCTGTATTTGTATAGCGCTTTATTTAGTCCCTAAGGACCCCAAAGCGCTTTACATATCCAGTCATCCACCCATTCACACACACATTCACATACTGGTGATGGCAAGCTACATTGTAGCCACAGCCACCCTGGGGCGCACTGACAGAGGCGAGGCTGCCGGACACTGGCCAGCGCCCTCTGACCACCACCAGTAGGCAACGGGTGAAGTGTCTTGCCCAAGGACACAACGACCGAGTCCGAGCTGGGGCTCGAACCGGCAACCTTCCGATTACAAGATGAGCTGCCAACTCTTGAGCCACGCTCGCCCCTAAGGAAAATCAGTTTTTGATACTCGTTTTTTTGTTTTAACCGTGAAGGTTGGCTTGTTGTAGCTGTCAAAAAAGAGAGACAAAGTACCACTAATGTGGGCTGTTCTAGCTCATATTTTTTGCTGTTGCTGGTAATTTCATTCTTGCCCTGCTGTGGAGACGGCAGAACAAGCACTTCTTTGAAATGAAATGAAACCAGTTGTTAGAACAATAAATTGCCATTGCCCGTGCTTTTCCTGTTTGCTCCTTTGGTCTATGTTGGGTTTTTTGCACTTCCTCCTTGTGGTAAACTCTGGTCATATTTTTATTTTTTTCGAACTGAAAAGCATCGGGCCCAGTTGTTGTGTATCCCACTCCCACCCACATCAGGTGATGGAGTTGTGGTTTGTGGCACGTGCGTTGATTATGTCCTTGAAATCTTTCAGACGAACTCTAATGCAACACTGCAGATGAAGCACGAGTCACAAGTGTTAACCAACAGATAAAGATGTTAAAAAAAAAAAGGGGCAAATGTTGCACGCTGAATAAGACGAATAAGATCACATGCCTCAACATACAGTATGTGAGGTTCCATAAGTATTTGGAGTAATTTTTTTTTTCTGTATTTTTGTGTTCTCGCCTCTGTACACTACCACGGTGAAATTTTAAAACAATCATCAAGATGTGATTCTGGTGCAGACTTTCAGCTTTAATTCGAGCGCTTTTAAAAAAGAACTGCGCTAGCTTTCTAGGAGTTACTGCCATTTTTACCCCTCAGCCGTAAAAGGCGGACGATCTGATATCCTCGTGTTGGTGTTGTTCCCTCGTCATCATAAATATTGTTGTTCCAGGTTCAACATTGCAAGTGACCAATCACCTTCTCCTGACGTCATCCGCGACCTCGAAAAATAAACGCCTTCAAAAAATCTACTTCACTTGCGAGAAGAGAAACCGCCTCTGTAAGGACAATATGTATAATGTTTACCGTTTATTAAAGAAAAGTATCCTGAAATTCAAAGAATTCAAGTTCCTGGATCGGCGGACAGAAGCGGTTTCTCTTCTCTCAAGTGAAGTCGATTTTTTTTAAGGCGGTATTTTTCAAAGGCACAAAAGGGAGACGTCACAACAATGTGATTGGTCACTTGCAATGTTGAACCTGGAACAACATTTATTATGATGATGTGGGAACAACACTGACACGAGGATATCAGATCATCTGTAAAAGGCTGATGGGAATTGTCATTGTCCCGACCAGGCGGGTGGCGTGGACACCCAAGTTTATGATAACGTTAACTTGAGAACAAGGCAACGTAGGGTTTTCTAATTGATACCATAAGTCCATCTACTAAAAATCTTAGACGAGCTTGAATCTCAGTGACCTCAAGGTCAAGGCCAGAGGTCAAGTTTTCTTTAATCATTGCATTCAGAAGATTTTCAGAAGGAAGTCATCTAGGATTTTCAAATTGATACCATAGGTGCACGCTAGTGATTCCTGAATGTCTCTACTTTGCGAAGAACCAAAACAAATCTTCTTTTTCCTCACTTCTTCTGGAACGCCCTAATTTCCAAGTTCCGACATCTGGATTCAGAGGTATCTGGAATGCAGCATCATGCGCAGTTTTAGAGGCTCAAAAGTGATTGGACAATTAACTTGGCGGCCATGTCTTGGCTAAGGGAGGCTCGTTCCTTTGTTATTTCATGACAAACTAAGACGATAAGAGATCTGGAGTTGATTCAGAGCGTTGAAATTTGCATTAGCTCTCAAAAAGAGGCACAAAGAGGTTAATGAGGGAAGCATTATTAGGCTGACAAACACAAATAAAGCTGTTAGAGAGACGGCAATCGGCATAACAGAATGGATGCACTGGCAACACCAGAAGGCCTGAAAGATCACAGAGGACCGCTAAAGTGTCACAAAATTATCTCTGAACCAAGAAAATCACAGAGTTATCTCCTTGGTTCAGAAGCTCTTCACAGCATCTTACAGAGTCTGAAACATCCTGTGTTAGGTCGATGTATCGTTGTCAAAGTCTACAGTAAAGGGATGCCTTTCTTGTACAAACCACTGGTTACACTCAAGAACAAGAAGGCCAGATCTGACGTTCCACGAAAACATCTGTTAAACATGTTATGGTACGGTTGTGTATGGCTACCAGTGAAGCCGGGTCACTAGTTTTTAGCAGAATGATGAACTGTGACGTGTACGAGGAAATTCTCTGTTCGGATTCAACCAAATGCTGTTTAAACTTTAGGTTGTAATATTTCACATGTTCTGTTTGTGCTGTTTTTATATTATTGTATTTTATATCTGTGATTGTTTATAGCGAGCTAGTGTTTGTCCTCTGAAGTCTGAGTGTCTGTAAAATCAGTTTACTTCATATTTCTGCAGTTTTTGATTGTACTGTTTCTGTCTCACAGCCTCGGGGATGCTGATGGATCAGAACGACGTGCGATTGGCTGAGAGGCAGGAAAGGCGGACCCACTGGGTGATGGTCAAATGCTCGAACAGGAACATTCAAGTCGGAGAGCTGATCGACCTGCTGGAGGATCTGCAGCTGTTACGCCCCCGTGATGTCATCTTGAACTGTGAGTTTACCTCCAAACACTCATGACCTTTGACCCCGAGGGATAGTATATTAATATTAATGCCACGGTGCACAAACTGGCTGCAGTTCAGCCGCGGTGCTTGTGAGATAGCCCTCGATGAATAGGAGTCAATAAAGAATTATTTACACCTGCATCTAGAAAAAAAAAAAAAGACCATATATTAAAAATTCTTAAATATATTTGTTCCCAAGTGTCTTTCAAAAAGGAAAATAAGGTTTTAAAATGTGTTGGATTTCACAGATATATGCTGTAGGTGTTTACAGCTGATCACAACCAACATATGGTGCTTTGTTTTGTAAATGTTTTTTTAAGTTGTTGGGTTTGCTCAGAGTTGTTGTCCTTTAGTTATCACTTCATCTTGAATATGCTGCCTGTTAGGGCTGCTCGATATAACGATATATGTCTGATGACGATATAAAAATGTCTTTACGCTATTGTTTGTTTTCATGTTTCTGCAAGACTATGCAAAGATAAGAATAAACTTGCCTCTTATCTTTGTGTAGTCATACCACATTAGATATTAATCTTGGACAAACAGTGCTAAACAAAGCAGCATTCGCACAATAAAACCAGCACCAAAAATTAATCAATTATGAGTCTGATGAACAACTGTTTCCTCATTTCGACATGAGAAACTGTTTCTCTTTGTTTCCTTTGCCTTTCATGGAAGTTTTTATCAGTTTCTCAATCTTAGACTCTGAATTTGCTGTAAGCGAGCCAAACCAGGCTGTCATCTCATATCTAATCAAACTTTCAAGTACTGAATTACAAAAAAATACCCATAACCACAGAGCTCACTTCAAACAGCCTGAGTCTACAAACACAGTGGAGTCTTTGAGCTAATTTTTCACATTTAAAAATCAACGTATTCTTCACATTAAAGAATTTGTCCATATAGATACCTCAAGTACTTATATGTGCTCTATTGTACAGACATCAATTGCCACTGGGTCGTGTGCACATATACCCTTTTTTTTTTTTTGCAGTTTTATCACTATTCAAAATGAGATGATCACAGTTACATCACACTTTGAAATCACTGATATCCCTGTGGGATAAAGACGGGCAGTCACCTGCATGTAGGATATATTATAATAACAATAACGGGGTTATCAAATTCTTTGATGAGAATTTGATAACCCCATAATTAGTCCAGTTACCTCAACAGCCAGTAGTATACAAGGTGAAAAGGAGAGGGGAACTCACGGAGATTGAATTGTTTAACTTGTTGTGACCTGCTTGACAAAAGGGATAAAAACCAATTTATAATTAAGGCATTTCTAAATTTAAGAGTTTTTGGAGCTGCGGGTGTTGACGAACAGTCAAATGCAGAACTAGAATCAGCAGATGGAATCTGATCATAAGCTTTTGAATCTTCTGAATGCTTGCTTATTAAAAGAGTGACACTTAGCACAGCATCCTCAGTGCTGTACCCCTCCCTGTACGCATATTGGTTTGATCATATTCTCTTAAAACACTTCATCACTATACGTTAGTGCAACGTGCCTGAAGTCCACGTTTTCAGTAGAACCTTTTGTATAGGACTGACTTTTTCTCATTCTGTCTCTCTGTCTGCAGGGGTGAGAAGTCTGGACCTTTACTCCTATGTTCCTGCTCCTGCTCGTCATCTTCCTTCTTCATCTCCTTTTTCTGACTCTCAGTTTGTCCCCCCTCCCAAAAAGCCTTGGGCCACGCCTATGCAGGACACCTGTAGACTGGGCTCAGGTAACACAGCATAAACAGACATTTACGTATGTCCAGTCGGCTTGTTCTGTGACGCTGATGATGTCACTACTTTATTCTGTAAATAAAGGAAGAGTAGGTCCATTACCCAGACCTGCATCGCCCCCCCCGGGGCTGCTCTCTGAAGTGCAACAACGTCACCAGGTCTCTCTCTCACACGCGCATACTTGCACACACATTACACAAGGTTTGTTCAACAATCAATACAAATACATCACTACAACAAAGCACGATGATGGTGGTGATGTCATCCCCCAGCCCCAGGTGATGGTGGCGGTGAGCAGCAGCATCGCAGTGATGCGCCTGTCATATGAAGAGGTGTATGCTGGGACAAATGGGTTCTCCCCCTGCCTGCAGATAGGGGAGGGGGGGTTTGGAGTCGTGTACAGAGCGACTCTGAAGGACATGAAGTGCGCCGTCAAGAAATTCAAAGAGGTCAGCCAATCACAATGCAGTCTTGAGGAGTTTTCAGACAGCGAGCGGTTTTCAGGCAGCAACAGGACTGGTACAGAAAAACTCTGCTTACAGTTTACGCTGCAGTTCGAGTAAATGTATGCACGATCCCAACCGTCTGATTATTTCTGCGCTCGAGCTAGAAAGTTAAAACTGTCGGGCACCAAAGAAATAAAAGGAAATGAGATGAAATACAAAAAAGTCAGAAATGGTGTTGCTCACTTTTATTTTGAGGAAAGGGCCCTTTAAGTCTTTATGTAACCAGAGGAGTCGCCACCTGCAGGCCATGAACAATGAACTTTAAGCAACACAAAAGTTGGAAATAGATCAAAAAGGCTGTGCAGGCTTTTGTTTTGGCTTGTCACAGCTACGGACCCTATAAAAGACCATTTGCCATTGGTTAGTCAAGTCCCCATGACGACACCTCTAGCTAATCGTTTTAATGAGTGAGTAGTTGTTAGCCAATTAGAGTATTTTTTGATTCTTTATTTTACAAAATGATCTTCATATTTTATTCAGTCTGACCTGGAACTAGTGACTGAGTCTAAAATGTTAAGACGAAAGGTCACAGAGCAGAAGAGTCGCCCCCTGCTGGCTGTTAGAAGGCCGGTTTAGGTAACTTGTACATTTGGTTGACGTTTTAGAGCGACCTGGAAGTCCTGCGATGGTGGTCGGGTTGGGTGGTTCCCTTCTAAAGCCCCCGTCTCCACACAAAATATGAGTTTCAATTTTAGCTTCTGGGTCTAAAAAGTGAAGCCATCGTAGAGGTCCTAAAGTGAGTCTGTGGGAAGATGGCGCTCTGTCAGGACCATAGGCGACACTTTACTGCTGATGTTATCATCTCAGCTTCTCGTTTCAGTCACACTTAATGAAAAATTCAGTCCATTTTGTAAATTTGGGTCATTCTAAGTGTGAGAGAGGATTTTTCAGGAAATGCTCATTGCTCATCAACATGTGTGTGACGGTGAGTGTGCACATCCTGTATCAAAACAGCAACATGGTGTCAGCAAAATGGCTCATCTCGAGGGTTCAACGGACTTCACAATCCAATGGGTGCTGTCACGGTAGCTGCCAACATCTTTAACGTACAGTCTATGGTTTTGTCACAGACAGATTTTTAAAAACGACTGTCATTTTCGAGGTTTTTGCCGCCATGGAAACGGAGACAAAATTAGTCTGAAAGAGTCTTTTGGCTCTTTTTAGAAAAGTTAAAAGAAAAACATCGACTGATAATTAGAGAGGGGTCGACCGCTCACTGTCTGAAAAAGCCTTCTCATTGGTCCATTTTACTGCCAGGAAGTAGATTGTGATTGGTCAGAATTGCTGTTGACAGGACGGGCTGCTGGACTGGGCTCTGCTGAAGAAGAGCTTCCAGACTGAAGTGGAGCAACTGTCAAGGTGGGTGAAGTTCCTCAGTGAGATACAGCAGATTTCATCTGTTCTGATTAAAGTCACGTGGTTGTTATTTTGTGTGTGTGTGTGTCCTCCTCAGATTCAGACATCGCAACATTGTGGATCTTTTAGGGTTCAGTGACGGAGGAGGATCATTGTGTCTGATTTACAGCTACATGGAAAACAGATCTCTGGAGGACCAGCTGCACAACGTAACACATACACAGATGCACACGGCTCAGATAACTCCAGGGTTTTCACAGGTTTTCCCAGGACTCGGGTGCTTTCTGGGTGTCATAGGTGGTCATTGCTGGGTCTTTTCAGTGTTGGCTTTTGCCATTATCCTTGCAATATTACCGAAAGAAAGCTGGCAACACTGAAACCTGATGCACCCAGTGTATCGGCCTTCATCTGTTGCTCCAAGTAGATGTGAATAAAAGATTGTGATATACAAATAAATAAGATCCACTGATGGGAAGTGATTATAAATATGAAAGGCTTGTTAAATAATGATGGTGGCTCTTAAGTGTTTATTAATCACCTTTACCTCTTCATGTGCATTCTCCATGATGCTCTGTAAAAACACTCAGTCCTGCACCCGAGTTTCAGTGCTTGGGGAAAACCCTGCACACTACATAATTTACAAATGTTTATTTGTTTCGGAGGGGTGTTTATTTCCATGGGTGTGTTTATTTCCGTGTGTGAGTTTCAGGAGTGTGCGGTGCTCTCGTGGCCTCAGAGAGTCAGTGTTGTTAAAGACGCATCAGAAGCTCTGCAGTTTCTCCACTGCCCCCCTGAAGGCGAAAAGCTGCTGATCCACGGAGACGTGAAAAGGTGATCTTCACCCTGGAGCTCTTCAGTGTATTTAAATAGGTCAAAGTGAACAGCTGTATTACAGTCTTTTATTTGACATGAGTCACTGAAAAGTGCAGAAAGCAGAAGCTATACTGGATTATTTCCAGCATGAAGAGATAAATAACTGGAAACGATGAGTAACTAATCTGAAAGTGAGAAATATTATTTCTGCTTATAGGTCATAAATTCCCTTATCAAATTCCAGCCTTGATGATGAATTTATTTTTATTTGTTATTGAATTGGAAGATGCGCTAGTACCTATATAGCACTTTTCTCATTGAGCAGTCGAAGCACTTTTTACTACGAGCTACAGTCTTGCTCGTTCATACACATTCATAAAGTGCTGTATTCTACGCCTTTAAACAATAAAAATCACAAGGGATGGGACTGCAACATATGCACTGCAGGACCAGGGATTGAACCACCGTGTGCGACCCGCTCTGTGTGCTGAGACCAAGAATGCTCCATTTGTTTTCAAATTTTTTCATGATTATCCTCTTTTGTATGACCAACGCAGGAACAGTATGAAAGATGAGCTTTTTGTAGTCCAGGAGGCTGCAATGTCACCACAGCAAACCAACATTCACCCTGTAGTCTGTTCTCTTGTAACTTCTCACATTTTTCCTCTAGTCAAGGAAAAGTGATCAGGAAAATAAATATTTATGGTGTACTTTGTCATTCAGCCAAACACAACAAAGAGAGGAAGAAGCCCCTCTTCTTCCTCTTCTGCTATCTGGAGGTCGCCATCATTTTTGTTTTCCTCTGAATTGTGTGTAAAACACGTCAGCGTAGGCAGACCGTCAGGTAAAGTTTCAGTTGAAATTCATGCCTTCATTTCACAGTTCATACAAAGGTCACAGGAAAAAACCATCAAGATGAAGTTTCCGTTGAAGAAGTAATGAAATGATTTGCATGAAGTGTATTTACCGCCACATTTACTCATTTATCACAGTTGATGTGGTCCACCTGGTTATAAGGCTGAGTGATGTCAAAAAGTCATCTATGATGTGTTTTGTTGTTTTTTGTTTTGTTTTTTAAAGTCTGTTAGTGCGAGTATTTGCACTAACAATGGCGACGCACTGGCAAAAACGCAGCCTCTGCTTTCACCTGGTGTGTTAACCTGAACTCTTTTTCTTTATGTTCCTCTGTTTCTCTCCAGCTCCAACATTTTGTTGGACAGTCACATGACGGCGAAGCTTTCAGACTTCGGTCTGGCTCGGTTTGTACCCACCGGCACCTCGGCAGCTAGCACGACATCCGTGGGTAAAACGACAACAGTGAGAGGAACGCTGGCTTATCTGCCGGAGGAATACGTGAGAGGCGGAGAGCTGGGACCCAAACTGGACGTTTACAGCTTCGGAGTGGTGAGATGTCGCAGGGCCTCATGGGAAAAGAAGTCTCTTAGTTTAAGAGGAACTTTTAGTGCAGTATGGGAGGACTCTGTGTATTCATATAGTCCTAATTATAAAAATATTTCTGCTTTTCCAATAACTTTTTGTAGTTTGGTACAGAAACAGGCCCATTTCTATTATGAGAACAGTGGAAAATTGTGTGAAACATGTATGTTTTTAATATTATAGGACTTGATTTTTAATGCAGTTAATTCCTAATCACTATGATGTGATGCTTGGATGTGGACCATGGCTAACCCTTGAGGAGTAGCAAGATTTACAGCTGCAGGCCTCAATTTTGATTGTTCCTCTAGAAAATATTTTAAACACCACAAAAGATGTAAACAAGAAGTTGTAGATTTTGAAGCCGAAGCACGGAAGTAAAAAAAAAAAAAAAAAAAAGTACCTGGAAACAGAAAGACTTCAAGTATGACGGCGTTATCGTTTGATCTTTAATACTAGTATACTGTAAAGCATAATTTGCACCCTAAACTTCAAGCTTTTCCATAAATATGTTTGAAAAGCATAATTAAATACACTAAAACATCAGCCATTAAACCATAAAAAATATCATAAACATAATAATTTGTAGGTGGTTTTGTTTATAAAATAAGTTACAACCATCTATTAGTTAGAGAAACATCTTCGTTAGTTGTAGGTAAGTTATAGAGTTGGCAACAGGAAATATCCTGTTCTAGGAACTGACGTGAAACTGAACATTTTTATTCTGAGACCAGAAAACAGAAGAGAAACACAGCAAGTGTCTGAAAATGGTGCGTGTGTGTGTTTCAGGTGCTGCTCGAGGTGCTGACTGGACGTCGAGCTCTGGAGAAAGATGAGATGGGTCGAGACAGATACCTGGTAATAGCACACACCTGCTCACACAGTTGATTTGCATATTGGGTTGTTTTGAATCTGAGCAGCACGGTGGCACGGTGGTTAGCACTGTTGC
>NW_024582499.1:1097086-1106623 GCF_018398535.1 Haplochromis burtoni
GAATGGATGGATGGATGAATCTGAAGCTTTGGAAAATGGCAGAATCCTTCCAAACCCGGCTGGTGTTTTTCCTTGCCGGTAACCTGGTCTGTTTGAGTCGGGCTTACCCTGGTTTTGATTCTGGTTTGCAGAAGTACCTGGTAGAGGACATCAAGGAAGGTCCGGGTGGCTCAACTGAAGCAGTTTGGAGGAAGCATCTTGACAAACGGCTGATTTCAGGTCAGTGTTTGAGCTAAGACCACAGTCCCTGTCCTTGTTGTGCCTGCTCCATGTCCTTCCTGTTACCTGTTGTGTTCACTTTCGTTGCAGGGGGTACTGCTGAGCTTACTGGTAGCCTGCAACTGGCGGATCTGGCCTGCAGGTGTCTGGCAAAACTCAGGAGGAAGAGACCGGTAATGAAAGATGTAAGAGCCAGCCACACTCACTTGGTTTCCTCTTAAACAGTTTCTTCAGATGCATATCCTGTCAGTTCAGACTGGTTGTGGTGCAATTTAATTTAATCTGGACTTCTGTGACTGCTGCTTAGAGCACTCTGGAGTTCCTCAGGGCTCCTGTTTGGATCCTCCTGTTTTTCACCTCAGTGTGTTGTTTTGTTTTTTCATAGGTGTGTGCATCTCTTGAGGACGTATATAAAATGGTGAGGGAGCCTCCCTACCAGTCCTTCCCCAGACCTCCCCGCTCTCTGGACTCTAATATACAACAGCTTTCCAAAGAGCTGAGTAAACTGGGACCACTGGAGGATACCTACCAAGTGTCACAGTCAACCAAATTTTCTTCCTCTCCCTCTTTGTTCACCCTCGCCACTCCTGACCCACTTCACTCATCATCATCTCTTCCCCCGTCATCCATTTTCCCTCCTGTGTCTTCCTGTTCATTCGCTGGTCCATGTGAAACCGACGAGAGTCGAGGTTTCTCCCAGTACGACCTTCGCTCTCAGCTGAGATCAAACGGGACCAGCTGCAGGTCTTTATCTCCTTCCACCAAAGCCCAGTATCGCAGTCCAGCTAGGCTCACAGAGGTTGAGTGCAACCAGCCTTCGGTGCCCACTGAGGACCAGTACAATTTCCCTCCCCAGCCCAATAGCACCAGTTTGAGTATAGCACCCGGAGCACTGAGAGGGGCCCCAGCAGGACCAGAGACTAGAGGGCAAACCACGGCAGAGGCAACTGCAAGGCTCTACGGCTTCTCTCCTGCAGGGTCCCTGAAGTCAACATCTCCAGAGCCTTCAAGTATGTGAGCAACTCATTAAAGGCCCACACCTTAGTTTCTTCAGACATTATTGAACACCTGTCCTAAACTTTTCTGAAACTGAAACTAGATCCATTTCCTGTTTGTTCAGTTCAGATAAATTCCAGCAAACAGCGACTCCTGGAGAAGAAAACTCAGTACGAGGAAGGAAGGATTCGTACTCCTGAGCTGCTGTCGTCTGAAAACATCTGTATGTAAACCACACTCAGGAGTTTTTATGATACCTGTTGGTTTTGTTTGTTTTTGGTTCACTCATTGTGTTTCTCCTGTGTCTGATCAGATGAAGAGAAGAGTTCTGGGGACATCAGAGGACCAGAGGAGAGCGATGAGCTGGATTATCTTCCCACTAAACACAAGTGACTGCGGTTATCTATTATGGACACAAAGTAGAGGACCAAAGATGGACAGTTTCTGGAGTGCAGCTGTGGATTTCATCATCACTAATGTTACAGAAAAAACTGCTGGATGGTGGAGCTGCTGGTGTGTCACATTTCAGACTGCTGGTGAATCTGGGTTTCATAGATTTCTCCAGCTGTGCATTTACCAAAAAACATCACTGGGTTCAAACCAAGTGATGCTCATGTCAGCGTAACGCAACATTCCTGTTATTTTCATCTAACTGAAATTATTTATTCATTAGTCTGTAATAATTTTAAAATTCACATGGAAATATTTTAATATTTGTAATTGTGTCATAAAATTCTGAAAACAGAGTACATGCTATATGCTTTGAATGCCGCAGAGTTTAAGACGATGTTTTATGTTATTGAGCGCCAACAAAAACCTGCATCGGATTGATGGCTGTTGTTGTTCAAGGAGCAAGACAAAGGTAACATCAGAACGTAGCCACTGCGATGTCACAAGTTCTGCATTTTGAAGCTGTAATCTTATTATCGGCGGAGCCAGAAGATGTCATATGTGGACAGGAGGGTGAAATGTTATCAGGTACTGCTAGCTGGCTTTGATGGCAAACTGCATCTATACACTGTACAGGTGGAACACTGAGACAATGCTACCTGTGAAATACAATATTAAATTTTCAGTCACCAAAACTGAAGCACGGAGAAAATATAATCAGATGACAACATTTTTGATTTGGAGCAGCCTCTAAACATGTTTATGTCTTCTATTTCTTGTAAAATTGGGCATTTTAACATTGGACCTTTTTTACTAACTTCAAAAACTGGCTTAAGTTTGATTTCTCAGTGTTCCTTTTTTCTGTCTTCATTCATCAGTTGCTTGTAGCAGATGTGCCCTTAGCCTGATCCTGGAGGGACCTAACTGAGTTCTTCTTCCCCACTATTACTTAGCCTTGCTCACAGGGGATTATCGGGGTTCTTGCCCTAACATTTATCTTACAGTATAAAACTCACAGAAGCAACTATATAACACTGAAGATAATTATTGTTAATTAACTGGTTTTACTAGTTCTTCACTTGAGACAGTTTATAAAAATAGTTTGGCTGATTTAATTAATTTAATTAAATAAACAAGTTTTTAAAACCCAGTTGTTTCGTTCATTTATTTTAGATTGCTTTAATGACATTTAGTTTCCATTTCTACTGAAAGACTGTAGCTGTGTGTTTGTGTATGTCCTGAGGGGTGCGCTATTGCGCCGTGAAGTTGGGGAGGAAATGGCGTCTCTTTGAACGGCATGTCGAAGATGAAGATGAGCGTTTGAAGCTACTGAAAGATTGCTGTGAGTTCAGTCTGACTGTACACGACAGAATCCGCAAAGTGAGTAAGTACTCCAGATCGGACCGGGCAGGACCGGGTCGAATGCTACTCGCGACTTTTCAGCCTGTTTGAGCGGTTAACGGTACTGCCGCCATGTTTGTTGAGGGAAGGGACGTCAGTGCTAACAGCCGTTAGCATAACCAGCTACTTATTCAAGCTCGTTATTGAGCTACATTAACCGTTCCAGAGCTACTCAAGCCCGCGGGCTAAAGAATCATTTTTAACAGGAAGTTTGGTGAAAGCTCCATCAGTTAACCACTATTAACTTAGCAGATGCTAATCATTAATGAAGCTTCTGTGCTAGCTAAGCTATCCGTACGGCTACCTGCAGCTCTTTGTGGTAATTTCAGCTAATGTTGGACGCTATCTGATATAACGATGATAATCTTTGGTTAGCACGAGAACGGTCTGCTAACAGCACATTAATAAAGTAGACTAGCATTAGCAGCCCTGCAGAATTGCTAACGTCTGCTTTTACGCTCAGTTTCCGGCTCAGAATGGGCAGATAGCCCGCCGGCTTCCCGTAGAGAGAAAATGGTTTTGTTTTGGTTAGGTGGACAAATACTTGTTTCACCCAGGGGATCTAAAATGTCTCATAGAACAGCTCCTAAACGTTTTGATTTTTCTCCAGGTTTAATTTACAGTTGTGATAAAGAAGATACGAAATAAATAAAACATTATACAAGTTAGCCGGTTAGCTTTGTGAGTGCATGCTAACAGCTTTATCCTAGCAGTGGGTTTTAGCATTATCTAGCAAATAGCTGCGGCGCTGGATTCCACTTATGTTGTCATGAATGTTACTGAGCAGCAAATAAAAGTGCAGCCAGGTGCGTCGGTTACCTGCCGAGCTAACCGGAAGCGGAGAACGGCAGGTGTACCGGAGCTTTTAATTGTTCCGACGTGAAACAGCCCGTGTAAGGTTTCAATGGGAGTTCAGCTGGCTGTGTTTGGATTGTCCACTTGGTCACAGCAAGCATTTCCATGTTTCTGAAACAAACAGCAGAGCATTAGCAGGATACGGTGAAAACACCGATACTGATGTTGTTAAAGTATATGTGTCCAAAAAATAAATATCTAAAATACAAATCTGTGTAAAGAATTCCAGCTTTACAAGCTCAGCTGTAAATTTTACACTATAGTAATGTAAAAAATTCTCTATGAAGTTAAATGTAATAGATGCAGGACATAATACATGTGTGTGAATGAGAGGGAGAAAGGTGTAACAGTGAAACTGCAGCTTGATTTGAAGGTAGATGAGTTTAAATACCTGGGTTCAGCCATCCAAAGTAACAGACAGTGCACAAGAGAGGTGAAGAAGAAGGGTGGAGTAAGTGCAGACAAGCGTCATTGGGAACTTGTGACAGAAGGATAACCGAGATTGAAAGGGAAGGCAAGGCTGAGATGTGCATGGGAGGGATAGAGGTTATATTGGACAGAGGATGCAGGATGAAGATAGAACTGCCAGAGAGGAGGAAACTAGGAAGACCACAGAGAAGATTAATGAATGTAGTGAAGGAGGACCGTGCTAGCAATAGGGTGAGATGAAGAGCCATAATTTTCCTAATAGAAAATTAACAGTTAATTACACGGTGATGTGGTACAAACAGTTCAGGGGTGGTTTCATATGAAATACTTAGCAAAGCTTAGGCAATGGGGTGAATTTGATGCAGCTGATGAGAATGTGCCTGTACAAGTGAAAAATATTTCAGCTTAAGCAAAACGTGCTGCTGCTCGGATTATCCTGATTTTTAGGACACTGGAAGTTTCCGGTCAATGATGGTCTAAGCTGATAGATGTAGGATCTTCCGTATGGTGTTGTAAAACCATGATAGTGCTGCTGTAGAATCCACAGTCTTGTGTCAGCAAGAATGAATTTTATTCGTAAAGTTACAGGACATAGACTAGATGTCCTGTGTGGAATGGGTAGAACTGTTCAACCTATAATCCTACATCTGTGGTGGAGGCCGGTGTTGCCATGGAAATGTTTAAACCTATGATCATCAGGTTGCTTTGAGAGTGTGAAACTTTAGAAACCACAAGAGTGCTGATTGCAGTCAGGTGCAAAGCTCTGTGCCAGATCAATAAGGAGGCGATACTTAAACGTAACGCAACACAAACTACAAAAATCCATTCAAACTGTTATTGTACAACATATTAACCATTGAAGCACTACAACAATGAAAGCATCGCATTTAAGGGGTTTACGGCCATTTGCTGTGGAGTCTTGGATTTGCAGTTAATTATGTGATGAGTGATTCCTTATATAATTATGTAATTATGTACACAGTTTTGAACCTTTGTCTTTTTTTCCATTTTCCTTTATTTTTTTTTTAATACTAACGAAATCTTTTTATTGTCAAAGGTCACCTCTCAGCTGGTTGTCTCGGTTCAAGGATTAAAACTCTTTGTAAAAGGATTTCCTGAAATAGGAAATTCAATTCTGGAAACAGAGACCTTATAAAAAAGTAGCTGTTGAGCTCTGTTGTGACATTTACTGTAGAGAATGTCAATAGCACTGCAAAATGGCTGATTAAATATAGCGTGTTATATAATGGGCGAGGTCAGGGTGAAGCTATCCAAGTGTTCACAAAGTTATTTTTAAAAACAACTTCATGTAAACCGTTCCTTAATACAATTTTCTGTGTTTATTTTGCAGTTAGTCTGTTAGTTTTCTGGTGTGTTTATCACAGAAGCCCGGGTGTGTTGTTCTGTCTGAGTATCTAAAAACGTCGGTGCTATATTGGGTCTGCTTGGAGGGACCCTCCGCTTTGACTGGTTGTTGTTAATGGTAGATGACGGCAAACTCTCAGGGCCATCAGGCAGAGGCAGGCGAGGCACCAGGCCTTGAGAATTTGGGTCACGTCCTGTTGAAAACATTCACGTTGTGTGGCATATTTAACTCTTTCACCCATAAAAACAGCATTTGAAAACCACTCCAGTAGGTGTCTAAGATGGAAGGTTACGGTGTTTTGACTAAATTCGGGCCAAACGTTTAGTTAATGTAATTATAAATTTTAATTAAATATAATGTGCACTGAAAAGTGTAAGAATCCCAAATTTGCAGCTTTTCCTCTCTGCAAGGTTGAAATTTGTGTTTTTCTGTTGGGTGGATGAAGCAGCATGGCGATGGCGTCACTTTTAGCTCTGGGCCTTTTACGAATCCCTCCAGTTTTTTCGGGTGACACAGTCAGGGGGTAAAATCCCAGTTTGGAGGTGAAACATATTTATGCTACCTGTCAGCAGCAATGCTGTTTAAACAAACATTCAACAACCAGCTCAGTCAAGTCCACAACTGTCAGTTTTCCAGTGTCCAGAGCATCATCAGTCACCCGACAGGGAGGCAGCCAATCAGAGCAGGCCAGAGCTCCAGGATCTTCTGCATCCTGACTGGAACTGCTGAGTTTAAATGCTGCAAGTCATTCAGGCACAAATAATGACTTAAAACAGTCATTCAAGCAAGTTTTACACATTTTTTTCAAAACTCACACATGAAGGTTAGCTTTTTTAATTAATCTTTTATATTAATCTTTTATATGCCTCCGGACTCCATGCATAGTTATACTGTGTGTTATACTTGTATAACTATGCATGTGACAAATAAAGAACCTTGAACCTTGAACTCCAGTGTAAAAAATAATTATCTAAGAAGGTAATCAAATACATTCTTGTAATAAGTACACAATAAATAAAAAATGCAGTAATAAGATTAGTTAGTTCCAGGTTATTTGAATCTGCCAGCAGTTTTCTGTCATTTGGGGTCTATATGAGCAGATGATGGCTGAACTGATCAAAGTTTTTGATTCTGTATTCAGATTGTAAAGTGATTTTGAATTTTTCAGCAGACTTTTAGAAATGAAGTAATTATTTTTTAATTAATATTTATTCCCACTATTGTAAATGTACAGATTAAATTAAGTTATAAAGTTTAATACAGTAGACTGAAAGCTGCTCACGGAGCTAATAAGTCACTGTTTTGTATACAGAGGTTACTACTGAGGACAGGAAGTTGTCTGTTAGCTGCTAGCTGTTAGCCACCTAGCTTCACTGCCATTTTCAGCGGCTTCTGCTAGCAGCAAGATGGCGGCTCCCGCCCCGGCCGCTCTGCGTGTCTGATAGCAGCCTGCTGCCTCCGGGGCTCCTCACAGCGCTGCACGCAGCAGCCGTATGCTCATTTGTGTTAGCCTGAGCTGCTATTGGCGGCTTCCTCCCGTCTCCAAGCAGCGCCCACTGGGCTGGATAGCACCCCAGTGGTCTCTGTCTGAGCCCGAGTCTGCGGCTGGATCTAGAAAGGAAGGCTTTTTTATATAGTGGGTCCAATAAAAGGGGACGGATCTGGGTTAGACCGCAGCTCACAGAGCGGCTCTTTAATCCTGGTAGCAGAAGCTAGTTAGCCATACAACAACGTCAGGGACATTAGCCGGCTAGTTAGCTTCTGGCGCTAGTTAGCGGGCTAATGCCAGCCGCATACCGTTTTAAACTCGCGACTGAATTTTGATCTTTGTCTGTCATTGAGGACCGAGAGGAGCGCACCAAGAGAACAGCCCAATGGAAGCCAAACCCAGGAGGCCAGCGGTGCTACAGCCCCGCTGGAAGCGCGTCGTAGGATCGACTGGTCCAGTCCCACGGCCCCGGCACGGACACAGGGCCGTAGCCATTAAGGAGCTGATGGTGGTGTTCGGCGGAGGGAACGAGGGGATCGTGGATGAGTTGCATGTCTACAACACAGGTACGATTCATATGCTCCATGTGTCCAAATAATTATGAATATGGTCTGTGTGGCTGCATGCTAAATTAATTTATATGCTATCTCGAAGCTAACTGTGCTAAAGAGCTAAGAGAGCGGAGATGTGTTCTGCTTGTGACTAATGAGGCTGAAATGCTCAATAAATAATAACCCTTAGCCTGCTAGGCTAGGCTACGCTAGGCTAACCTCAGACTACCAAATAAAACCTACTAGCCCCGCTCCGCATGCTAACAAGGTTAGCAGACAGCTAGCGGCTAACCGGGCGGCTCTGGCAGAAGCACAGAGAGAAATGGCGCGTTTTTACTGAAAACATTGCTGACGTCACATGGACACACCCCCACGTTGCTGCAGAAAATAAAGAAAAACACTTTAAAAACAAGCCAGTTTAAAGACACTTACGTTTCAAAATTCGTTTTTAGTGTTTTTGTATTTGCGTCCAAGTGGTTTGTGGGGTCGTTATTTGTTTAATATGGTTGTCTTTATTTTATCGTTCTCTATCGTGGTTCTGACCTGCAATCGACTGCGGATAAAAATCTGCATGTATCACTAAATTTTATATATTTACGACTTGACTAAGTTATTCCGTTTACATCGGGCATTTTTAATAAAATAGGCAGAAAGCAAAGTTACTATTTTTAAAAAAAAACCAGTTATCTAAGAAAATCTCCAAAAAGTTGATTCTGTTCGTTAGCGTTTTGTGTGGTACTCATGGCTATTGATCAGTGGTTGTTGATCAATGGTCATGAGAATTTGCATTATTAAGATTAAGGAACTGACCTCCCATCCCATTGTTCCCTCAGTGGGCTGGTTTCAGTCATTATGCCAATGTACTGTTTATAATGATTGGGCAAACCTGCAGTCAGCTGAGACTGAAGAAGTCACTTGGATGAGTGATGAAACGTTTCTCCCACAAAACGCTACGTCCAGATGAACAGATTCAACTTTTTGGATATTTACTTTCCTGGATGATTGAGAATGCATCAAGACATTATCTAAGAAAACTTAATTGCTGTGTGTGAAGATTGTGTTGTTGATGATTTCCTAAAGCTTTAGGTTCAAAGCACAAATGTATTTTGAGCCAATTGGTGTCAAGCGTATTTGTACTGTTTTATTTCCTTAATAACATTCTCTGGGGCTGCTGTTCATGCTTGTTGAATGTGTTTCTTTCAGTTGATGTAGATTTAAACGTTTTTGTATGTAGTCTGTGTTTTCATGCCAAGTTCACATCTCGTTGATGTGAACTTGCAGGCTGCAAATGTTCCAAATCTAAATGAGCTTTTTTCAGGAAAACACAAGTTCTAATAATATCATTTCTAAAGTTTTTAATGGGGATTTCTCTCATTGTCCCTGTTTAAATCTCTTGAAATATTTGTATATTTGTCATGAAAATTTGTCACAGTGATCATTAAACGCTGTGAATAACATACCGTATTTCCCGGACTACAGAGCGCACCTGAATATTAGCCGCACAAGCTAAAATCAGGGGAAAATCCTGTTTTGTGTACATACATTAGCCACACCTGACTAAAAGCCGCAGGTGTTTCAATGTTGACTCATCATATGTAAAAGAATATGCACAAAGCGAATTGTCAGGAAAGAGACGGCTGTTTGGAGACATCACTTTTATTAATATTTTGAAAAACAAGTTATGGGTACATATTTGCATAACTTTTTAGGTATATGTACAAGTAGCGGTAATTACAAGTACGAAACATGTACTGTGCTTCATAAATGAGTAACAAATGTAGTACATAATAACCTACAGCACACCAGAAAAATAGATTCGGACTACCTTTTAGGCTCAGGTG
>NW_024582499.1:1106964-1127918 GCF_018398535.1 Haplochromis burtoni
TAGCGCTACTTTGAAGTTTGCTTTTCGCGCTACTTCGTACGGCACTACGTTGCCTGGCGGATGGACATGTGACCAACATACCACTCTTGAACCCCGATCAACGTAGTGCCGTACAACAGCGGAGCAAACAAAACAAATCCGCTCATGCACAATCCATAGAAAAGCCGCACCTGACTAAAAGCCGCAGGGTTCAAAGCTTGTGCAAAAAGAAGCGGCTTATTGCCCGACAATTATGGTAATTTAATAAAACTTTCCAGCAAGTGTTAGACCAAACCAATGACCTTCTTAGGGTCTACCATGTAGAGTGTGTAACTGTATGTTCCACGTATCAAATCTCTCTGACTGAACATAAGACTCGAGCGGCTGGATCATCTTCCCATTCGAGCTTTTCAGTTTTGTCAGCGCACTTTAACCACAGTTTGCTGTTAACCAAAAGACATTTTGCGAACATAAAAAGAAAAGGTGTTGTGTAGCAAGCATGAAAAACCTCCAAACTGCTGACACTTTGCTGTCAGCTTCCTCCACACCCACTAACTGCTGTCCTGCAACAAATGAAACATGAAGAAATTAAGCAGGTCCCGTTTCCTGAGTGGGGGTTGATCCGATGTTCCAACCAAATATTAGATTCCTGCATCCCTACTCGTAGTGTGTCTGGTGTCAGAGCATGTCTTAAGAGGTTCAGTTCAGTCTCCCAGATTTCACAGTGACTCTTTTAATGGTCCCAACTGGGTCGAGAAGTTACATTGCTATCATGAAACACTGAAAATCAGGAACATCCTGAATAACATCTGACCGATCTGACTTCCAGCCACCAATCAGTGGTTCATCCCTGCAGTCCGTGGTGACATCCCCCCCGGCTGTGCCGCCTATGGCTTCGTGTGTGACGGGACGAGGCTGCTGGTGTTTGGAGGGATGGTGGAGTACGGCAAATACAGCAACGACCTATATGAGCTGCAGGTCAGTGATGCTACTGCAGGGAGCGGGGTCTCTGGATGGTCAGACGCTGACTATCACAGATGACGATTGATGGTGTAGACAGCAGTGTGTTAGCCTGTAGGTACAGAGCTGATTAGCATGGCTACGCTTCTTTCTTCTTTTTTTTTTATTCATTCATCCCAACTGTAAATGTAGTAAAAACTGTAATTCAAAGTGTCTGCAGAGCCTGTAAGTCTTTATGAAGCTTTATAAAGCTCATGAAAGTTTCACTATGTAACACCTTATACCTTCAGGCGAGTCGCTGGGAGTGGAAACGTCTGAAGGCCAAAGCGCCAAAGAATGGCCCACCCCCCTGCCCCCGTCTTGGACACAGCTTCTCTCTGATTGGAAGCCGGTGCTACCTTTTTGGTGGACTTGCCAACGATAGCGAAGATCCCAAAAACAACATCCCCAGGTAGGAAACGTCGGGAGCCAGAGCAAAAGAACTATTGGTCCAGATACAGACCTTGATCCTGTTCTTTGACCTCTGCCCTCAGATACCTGAATGACCTGTACTGTCTGGAGCTGCGGCCGGGCTCCAGCGTGGTCGGCTGGGAGATTCCAGCAACGTCCGGCCCACCACCACCACCCAGAGAGAGTCACACGGCGGTGGTGACGACAAACCACGGGGCCAGCAGGTTAATCATCTACGGAGGCATGAGTGGCTGCCGGCTGGGGGACCTGTGGGTCCTCGACATAGGTGAGGTGGCGTCATTGCTGAGTGTTTGTGTAGTTCTGTGGAGATGAGTGTCCTGGTTCAACAGCTGTTAAATTTACAAAACATCTGGTCTGAAGTAAACAGAGCAAAAAAAAACCAATCAAAAAATGGGACACTCGGGTCCAAAAAAGCTGTACTGACTTCTGATTGGCTCCTGTCTTCTTCATAACACAGACTCTCTGGTGTGGAGCAAACCAGGCCTCGGTGGGACGGCCCCCCTACCTCGCAGCCTGCACTCCGCCACCACCATCAACAACAAGTACGCCCCCCCCCCACACACACACACACGCATCCATTCAAAAGACTGGATTCACTTTGAGATCTCCTTGTTTATTATTGATTTGATTTGATTGTATTTCAAATAAAGTGTCAGCATCCCAGAGGTTTTTGTTTCTCTCTTGAGGACTTTAAAAAACAGTGGTTGAAGGGACAGCTCTGCTATCTAGCCATCAGGTTGCCACTGTACTGAACTTGCATATCAACAGTGTGACTTTTACTATTGTATTAATTGCAAAAGCAGAGGTCACTCACCACACGCCTGTCGTAAAGGCCTAAGAGCCTTTATTATAATAACTTTTCTGTCCCTGAATGGCTCTTTTTGTTGGCAGTCACACAGTTGTTGGCTGATTTTTGTTAACAGCCTAAATTTGAAAGAAGCCAGCTGAGGTGGTCCTGGTGCTTCTATCTGGAGGTTATCTGGGGAAGCCTGGAACTGGGTGGGAACACCGGGGAATACCCAGAAGTTTCTAGAGATATTGAATATATGATCTTTGAGCACTTCAGGTTTCAATAAGAAGAACTGGAAAACCTTTCTGTGGAGAAGGATGTTTGGAGTACGCTGGTTATACAGCTGCTGTTGTGACTGAACTTTAGACGAGGAGCAGATAGATGCCAGAGTTAGGCTGTGTGACGGAGAGGAACTATGGCAGGTTAATGTGTGCGTTTTAGATGTATTTTGGTTACTTTGGTGACGGAGTAATCTATCATCTTGAGCACTGCTATAACTGAAGAAAAGTGAAATCAGTCTACTTGATGAACTTGGAACTTGTGGGAGAACTGAAGGCACACAGGAGAGATTATGTCAGATGGCTTGGAGACACTTTGTTTCTGCTTAAACTGCTGCCCTTACAATCTGGACCTGCATAAGTGGCTGAAAATGGATGGGGGTCAGATATCTAAACAAGGACTCTTAAGTGATCCCAGAGGTCTGAGCTGTATTCTACTACTGCACGCTGAAATCCCGACTGGTTTTTTTTCAGGATGTATGTTTTTGGAGGTTGGGTTCCTCTGGTGATGGATGATGTTAAAGTGGCGACTCATGAGAAGGAGTGGAAGTGCACCAACACACTGGCCTGCCTCAACCTAGGTACAAATACACACTCAGATACACAGCAACACTCACAGTGGCTCTTCACATGTGTGGTGCTGAGCGCTCATGTTCATGCCGGGTCATGTAAATTATATTGCTGACATAACAGATGTTCTACATGTGCATAAATAACTGAAACTAAAGAGGAATTCATCACACAAACGACAAAACTGTGAGTTCACTTGTCTGCCTCCAGACACGATGTGCTGGGAAACGGTGCTGATGGACACTTCAGAGGAGAACATCCCCAGAGCTCGCGCAGGTCACTGTAGCGTCGCCATCAACTCCAGACTTTATATCTGGAGCGGCAGAGATGGATACAGGAAGGCCTGGAACAACCAGGTGTGCTGCAAAGACCTCTGGTACCTGGAGACCGGTGAGTGCACTAACAGAGGTGTACTAGTGCTGTTTTACCTGAGCTGACAGTCTGACCTGGTATAATTTGTCTGACCTGTTCTCAGAGCGTCCCTGTGCCCCCTCTCGGGTGCAGCTGGTGCGGGCAAACACTACGTCTCTGGAGGTGAGCTGGGGCCCGTCACAGACCGCAGACACCTACTTGCTACAGCTGCAGAAGTACGACATTCCTGCCACACCTGCGGCCTCCTCACCTGCCACAACCCCTTCCCCCACTATTGCTACACCTGGAGCCAGCTCCCCCAAAAGCTCTGCCCCCGTCACAGCAGTACCAGCCAACCAAACTGTCCCCCTGTCTGGCATCACACTCGTCCCTACTCCCACTGCATCTGTAGCTGGAACCCCGTTGGCTGCAGCTGCTAAAGCACCAGGTGGGTCTCCACACTTGCACAGGTAGATGTAGTGGTGGTCGAGCAGGTACACATGAATGTCCCTCACCTATCTTTTTGTTTCTGCAGCAATCTTGAAAGTGCCATCAGCGCCAGGTACAACAGGCGGAGCCTCCATCGTCACAGTGAGACAGGCCATGCCCAAGTCGCCAGTTGGTGTGACGACACTTCCTGCAGGTGTTCGTATGGTGGTACCTGCTCAGCCCGGTCAAACGGTAAACAGAACTTTGTTTCTTATGAGCTTTCACCTCACCTCCCACCCTCCTCAGTACAGGTGTCACATTTCGCTCTGCACTGTTTCATGTCGTCCATGTAAGCGTGGATAATCTGGTAAAACGGGATTTGTTCCTGTAACAAACACTTTGTATACTGTCATAAACTTTGATATGGATTATCATTCATATTTTTCAAATGTTCCTGTTATGATGGCTTATTCCTGTCTCCCCTCAGCCAATCGGCAGCAATCCTCAGATGAGTGGCATGGCAGCATTGGCGGCGGCAGCTGCAGCGACTCAGAAGATCCCTCCATCTACAGCAACGGTGCTGAATGTCCCCGCAGGAGCAACCCTAGTGAAGACTGTCGCTGTCAGTCCAGGAACGAGCAGTCTGCCTGTCAAAGTGGTAAAGATAAAACTCGACTTGACGCCTCCAAGACGCAGGATTACATCAGAACACGCGGCAGGTGACGTGTAACATCTTGCTCTTTTTCTCAGGTGAGTAACGTGGCCACGGGAATGTTGAAGACGGCTGCAGCCCAGGTGGGTGGGGCCTCTGTCTCCAACCCTGGGACCCCCAGCAGGCCAATCATCACGGTCCATAAGTCGGGCACGGTGACCGTCTCTCAGCAGGCTCAGGTGGTCACGACGGTGGTGGGTGGGGTCACAAAGACCATCACTCTGGTTAACAGCCCACTGAGCATGGGAGGAGGCGGGACACTGGTGAGTGATGTCAGCTGCAGCGCTGGTTTAGATGATAATTTATCTGATATCAGCATGTGGGTCAGAGTGCTGTTTATGACATCATCCCTCCCTCTGTATCAGCTCAGTAACCTCAGCAGCCTGGGCAAAGTGGTATCGGTGGTCCAGACCAAACCAGTTCAGAGTGGTGCCGTTACGGTCCAGGCTGGGAGCAACGCAGTAACTCAGATCCTCCAGGTACTGGTCCCAGAGTCCTGATGAGTTTGAACCCCCTCTGTAAACGAATACTGAGACACCCCTGACTTCAGTTTCAGTTCTCACTGGGACGATTAATAAACAATGTTTAGAATCGCCAGTCAAATCCATTTAAAAACTGCTTAAAGTTTGGGAACTCTTTTTTTTTTTTTTTTTTTTTTTTACGTCATTAATTTATCTGCATGGTGTTATACAACGTTAAATGTAAGTTTCTTCTCTGACTAGAATTTAAAAAATTAAAAAAACTCAGTAACCCCGATTCTTCCTCCTCCGGCTTCCTGTCAGGCTAAGGGCGGTCTCCCTGCAGGAACCATCCTGAAGTTGGTATCGTCTGCCGATGGTAAGCAGACCACCATCCTCAGCACGGCACAGGCTGGATCCTCAGCAGGGAAACCCACCATCCTGGGCGTCGCGCCGGCAGCCTCCAAACCCGGAACCACCATCATTAAGACCATCCCAGTGTCAGCTTTGCAGGGAGGCGCAGGTACAACACCAGCACACACACTTCACAGCCTTACATGATTTAAAGAGCCAGTAACACATCCAATAGCCTCACTTCAGTGTTTCAGTGATGTAGGTTCTGCCTGGTTAGAACAGTTGTTTCATTAGTAAAGGAGATAAAAAAGCAGAGAAACCTTTTGCTGCATTAAGAGAAGTCGACCAGCTCTTATTACGACTGCCACATTGGGGTCATTTCACTCCCCCAGGAACATTCCTGAAAGAAAGTCGGACCACTGTGAGTCCAGTTTAATGTTTAATGTGGTGGATGACTGAGTGAAGCTCCTCCCTTCCAGGTGGAAACAGTCCGATCACCATCCTGACTACCAAGATGGTGACTCCAGGGACCGCTGGAAAAATCCTCACCACCGTGCCAAAAGTGTCTGCAGGTGGCCAGCAGGGGGTCACACAGGTAATACACACACACACACACACACACACACACACACACACACACACACACACTGTAATGCGTGAACATGCAGACAGTAAAATTCAACTTTATCACTAATACAGCAGGCTGAACGAATCAGACTGATGAGACGTGTTGGTTATAGAATATCAGGAAAAAAACTTTAAGCTTAGAAATCTGCGAGAAACTGTCAGAAAACAATCCTCGGAAGTCTGTGTTGGTCGTGTGTTTGTTTAATAGACGGTAATATGATGTACTCCATGTATCAGCCACATTAGATGCCACATCCGCCACCTTTGACACCACATCAGTTACATTAGACACCAACCCACATGTATTCAGTTAAAAAAAATTATACCCAATGAGACACTTGAGGCTCCTTTACATGAACCCTCTGTTGCCACATCGCTGTCATCTTTAGGCTCTTTTATCATCAGGTTAAAGTGGCGTGTACAAAGTGCAGCAAGGAGGCCGCAAAGCTTTTCTCTTCAGTTGTTCATGTTATTGGCTCACAGTCACCAGGATCCGCCTGTCATCACAATTTTGTTTTTTTTTATTAATTACACATTAAATTTTAATTTGTGATATTGATATTTAAAATGGCTAAAACTATTAAATTCAGTGCATTTGTAGCTCAAGCCTCATCAGGCTGGTTGTGCTGACAGGTTTTAACAAAACGGTTAAATATTAAGACTAAATATATTTTCTTTTCCTTTTAGTTTTCTAGTTCTAGATCATAAAGTTTTGTTTTTTCCAAAAATCTAGTACTTTTTGTTTTTTCAGTTAACTACTTTTTCTTTTCTCCACTCTCAGGTTTAAACTTTATTAATTTTTTAATAACTGTGATAGCCCCAGTTCAAATACTGTACAGGCAGTGAGTTTTTGTGTTTGTTTGTTTTTGATGGAAACCCTGATTAACAAAGCTGTGTCTATTGATTTTTTTTTTTTTTGTTCTAAGACTGTTTTCACAACTGTAGTTTGTTTACTTTGGTCTGAATCAGTTGATGAGTTTGTAAACTTGTTGCTGGTTTGTTTTGTTTACATCACTACAAACCACATGAGAATATTCAGTCTGCTCATTGGCCAGGTGTGTCTGGGGCGGGACAACAAGAGTAAATACAGGAAGATGATGCTGTGTTCTGGACAATAGGAGAACTGGAGACTTCTCCCACAGTAACTAATTGTGTGTGTGTGTGTGTGTGTGTGTTCAGGTGGTGTTGAAAGGAGCTCCAGGTACGCCGGGCACAATCCTCAGGACCGTCCCGATGAGCGGAGTCAGACTGCTCTCGCCAGGAGGTGTTGGCACCAAGCCCGGCACAGTAACCACGCTGGTTGTCAAGGGAACCACAGGTAACCCACCTGCACTGACCCACACAGCATGGGGATGCTGTAGCTACGAGGCTACAAACTAATGCCTGACAATGTGTGATTTGTCACGTTTGTTTTGTCAGTGCTGCAGTGACATGTCTACCAATCATACTCATATCAACTCCCATTACAGCAACATTGAGTTCCTCCAGACTCTAATGACACCTTTTTTCTAATAACACTCACAAGCAGTATACACAGGGTGTGATGTTGAAACAGCTGTATGACGTAGTCCTCCTTATCAGCCTGAAACATTTTGAATTTTCACACTTTGTGTTTTTGTCTGGCATTATTGACGTGTCTTTGTTGCCTCTGCTACTATATGTGTCTGTGCTTTAATATCCAGACAAACGCCTCCTTTCACTGCATGAGACGTTCTGTTTTTGGTATGAAGAAGATTATGGGACATAGGCCTCTAAAGAGCTTGACTTTTCACACTTAAAGCTGTCCAGTGGGCTACACTAGACCCTTTAGTGGGTCGGTTCTGGCACCAGGGCTGCATGATTAAAACTTCTCTTCTACACTAAAAATATGTTACATGTATAAAATGTCTCACCAGTGAAACATTTGCATGCAAACTACAGCAACAGCATCCATCCTACATTATCCAAAAGTAGCAGGGTTAAAAATCTGAATCAAATTTGAGGTCAGAGATGATGACGACCAGCTGGCTCACGATTTTGCAGCAGCGATGATAGTGCTGTCCAAAATGTTCCAGCAGCTGCTGCACTGCACCCCCGTGAAGTCTGTTCAGTGTCAGTGGACATGTGACCAGTCCAAACACAGCACCTGTGATTTTACCTCTGCAGGTGTCTCCAATCTGGGGACGGTTACAGGAAACATCTGCACTACCGTGGCAGGAACCGCCGGTGCTCAGGTTAACGCCTCCTTGGCAACGCCAATCACCACCCTGGCAACTGTTGCCACACTGGCTGGCCAGGTCACGACAGCCACAGCTGCCACTGGACCTAAGCAGGTAATTCATCAAATACTGGAGAAATACTGGAATACTTTACTGTAGGACTGCAGTTACACTGGACAGGACATGAAAAAAACTATCTAGCAGAAGTTGTTTTTAGTACTTACAGTTTTCTTTCTCCATTATTCTGTAGTAATACTGTAACTTCTCTCTGTAGGTGACTCTGATCACAACACCAAGCGGTGCAGAGGCTCAGCCGGTCGTCCAGGATCTGCCAGTCTCTATCATGGCTTCTCCTACTTCAGAGGAACCTGGAAGTACTACGATTACGAGTACAACAACTACTGCACAGGGAGAGACTGGGGAAAGTGCAGTTGCTGCAGGTACAGAAACCAGTACCACAAGTATTCTCTTTAGCTGCTGCACGAAATAAACTGTAATGCACGTTGAACTACATGATCGTTGTTTCAAAGTTGTTTATGCTTTTATTAATGATGCTGCAGTGACAATGGTCTGCTCCAACCCGCCCTGTGAGACGCACGAGACGGGGACGACCAACACCGCTACCGTCGCTAGCGCAAACATTGGCAGTAGCAACCAGGTGTGCTCAAACCCGCCCTGTGAGACGCACGAGACGGGAACGACCAACACCGCTACCGTCGCCAGCGCCAATATCGGCGTAGCAACCAGGTGTGCTCAAACCCGCCCTGTGAGACGCACGAGACGGGGACGACCAACACCGCTACTGTCGCCAGCGCCAACATCGGCGGTAGCAACCAGGTGTGCTCAAACCCGCCCTGTGAGATGCACGAGACAGGAACAACTAACACTGCCACGGTGGCCTCAGCGAGCATGAGACAGGAGCTGCAGGTGCGTTCATGGAGTCTAATGCCTCTTTTTTTCTCTCCGTAGTACCAACTGAGCTTGAGTCGACTCTCCTCAGTCATTCCGTTACAATTGAGGACCAGCTCACTGTGCATGTGGTTGTTATAGGAGCGCATAGTCAAGTCTGTAAAACGGTTTAGCTAACAGTGCAGGAAAAACTCAGTCCTGTAAGGGCTCGCAGGGTTTTTGCTGATTCTGTATGACCATCATGTTCCCGCTTCTCCTCCTCAGATGAGTTCAAACCAGCCTGCAGCTCAGCAGTCAGCTCCACCTGCTGTCATTCTGAACACCTGCTCAAATCCACCGTGTGAGACCACCAACACTGCCACCACTGCTGGAGTTGGTGGGCTCCAACAGGTTAGAGAGCGCTTGACTCCTGACACATGCAGGTTACTGGTGGACAGTCATTGGTTGAAGGTGTGGTGATGTCTGTAGTTAAACACCAGCTGTTTGTGTCTGCAGGTGTGTTCGAAACCACCATGTGAGACCCACGAGACCGGGACCACCAACACTGCCACCACTGCTGGAGCTGGAGGGCTCCAACAGGTGAGTCAGCTGATCAGAAGGTGAGTTGTGGCAGGTTAAAGACTTACAAACAAGAGTAACGGTGCACGTTTCTGGTTTCAGGTGTGTTCGAATCCACCATGTGAGACCCACGAGACTGGAACCACCAACACCGCCACTACTGCTACAGGTAACCTGCTCACACCTGACTTTTTGAAGACAAAGAAAAACGAGAGCTGAAATTCTCAGCAGGAACTGACCTCATTTCCTGTCCTGTGGTCTTCAGCTCAGCAGGGTGGAGACAGCCAACAGGGGGAATCCACAGAACCTTCCACATCTGAGCCCCCCTCCACAGCAGCCAATCAGAGCAGAGCTATTACTACTGTTACACAGGCCACGCCCACACCAGGACCATCCATACCTGTAAGAGGCAGACGCGCGGACACACACCCGTGGCATCACTATTATGACACATTACACCAACATGTCTGTGCCTCTGCAGGAGATCTCGTCGTTGGTCGGACAGCCACGGGAGGAGTCCTCAGAGGCTGTTGCTATGGACACAGCAGCAGATGAGGGGGATGAGCCTATGCAGACAGACAGCCAAGCAGAGGATGTGATGTCATCAGCAGCGGCAGTGTTACACGTTCATGTTGAGGGTGGTGATACGGCAGCACAGGTAAGACGTCCACACACACTCTCGCACAAACACTCACCTACAGGCAGCTGATTGGCTTGTCCCCACCCTCAGATGGCGTCCTCAGACGGTGGTCTTCCTCAGGAGTTGATGTCGTCTGAAGGGGACGGAGGCGAGGACGTCTCTGGGACGACGACAACCCTGATGGTGACAGGGGCGCTGATGCCGGATCAGCTGGCTGTTACCACGGCAACAGAGGAAGCGGCCCAGCAGGCGACGATACAGGCAGTACTGCAGGCAGCGGGACATATCGGTGAGAAGATGTCATTATTTTAAAGACTCGTCTGGCCGTAAGTGGACGTAAAAACTCCATGAATATGAAAAGCTGTTACTTCACTTATTTCAAACTTGTAGTTTTTTCACCAAAAGTGGTACTTTCACTACCACTGCAGTTTCACAACATCACAGCTTCATTAATGTCTGGGTTCTGATTACTCTGCTCATCCCATAAGAGCACTAAAAACCAGCCAAAGATTTCAAACAGCTGGAGCTATATCTGTGTCCTTGTATGTTTCCAGTTCCAGCTGTTTGCTCTTTGGGGTCAGGGATTTGATAAGCCAACTGCAGTGTTTCCCAATTCTCCCCTTTATTTGATCAAGCGCCTCCTCGGGAAACATTAAGAGTTCAACGGCTCACTCCCCTTGCTAGTTTCAGGTCATACTGATTAAAACATGAAGTTCATTTTGTATGCTACAGTTTTTGTAAGAATCACAGAGGGGGGATTATCCAGGATAATCTCATCAGCTAATGACCTGCCGACCACAAGTCATTAGCTGATGGGTGTGCGGGTTCACAGTCAGGTCCACCACTCACTCATCACATCTGAGTGTGCAACAAAAGTAAAGGTTTAAAAGCAAAATGTGTGGATCAAGTGTGACATAGTTGCCTTCATGACAGATATTATTCTGTCTTGTGCAGGTGACGCTGAGGGCTCGGAGCAGTCTATTCCCATCGTTCTGACTCAGCAGGAGCTGGCAGCGCTCGTCCAACAGCAGCAGCAACTGCAGAGCATCCACCAACCAGAACCTGAGCCTGAGCCAGAACCGGAGCCACAGCACAGCAGCATCCCTACAGGTACACCTGCTGTCAGGAGTCTAAACTTAGTGTCATTATTGTATATTTAAATGTTGTCATTGTTGCTAGGCTGTTTGTTTTAGCTACAAACGAATCTCTACGGCCCTTACGTCTATGAATTTAGGCATGAAAACAGAAAAAAATAAAACTGACGCGGAAATAAACAGATCAGTTTTCACTTGCAGTAAAGTAAATGGATCCCAACTCTGTGTGAGGAACAAATAAGTCACCTGTGAAGCTTTCAAACTCACCTGTCCATGGATAGATTCTCATTCAGCGTCATAGAGCGTTAGTTAGGAGACAATCGAAGGACAGGCACAGCAAAAATATTTTCTTCATTTCTAAGAGAACTGAGTTTGGCTCTTTTTAAACTTGATCACTTTTAATCTGCTCACAGGACTGATAGCTGATCAATAACTGATCAGACCTGATCAGCTGATGACTTTGCTGCTGCTTAGTTTATAAGCCTTATACGATTTTATGTCTTGTGTTTCCCAGAGGGCCTTGCTCCCGCAGACAGCCTCAACGACCCGGCAGCCGACACGAGTAACGGACACGAGCTGGCATCATCGGCGGTAACGAGCGCTGTTGCGCGATTGGCCAGCACGTTTGGTCCCGCCCCCACTCTGACATCAGGGCAGGTGAAGAATGAAGCACCTGCCGCACTGCCAGAGGCCCCCAACGGCATCGCACCGACTGCGCCGGTGAGCGACTGAAAAACAGGCTAATGACATGCTAACAAAACCGTAACGTCATGCTAACAAAAGGCTAACTGTGTGCCCCCTGCAGGTGAAGACGTCGGTGAAGGAGGATCGGTGGTTCGACGTCGGCATCGTTAAAGTCACCAACATGGTGGTCTCGCATTACTACGTCCCCTACGACGACAACACTCCTGACGTAAGAACACCGCCTTTAAATAAAGTTTTATTCAGTTTACAGGGATGTTCCTGTTGATCATGTCTTTGATGACGCCAATCCTGCAGGACGACTCGGGCGTGGTCCCGGACTACAGTCGAATGAGAAAGGTGGAGCTACAACCGGGGACAGCCTACAAGTTCCGTGTGGCAGGCATCAACATCTGCGGCCGTGGCGCGTTCTCAGAGGTGTCGGCATTTAAAACGTGCCTGCCTGGTTTCCCCGGAGCACCCTGTGCCATCAAGATCAGGATCAGCAAGGTGAGATGCGGGCTTTATGGCCGCCAGTTATCCTGCAGTGTTACCAGTAGGGGGCGCCGAACCTCATGTTTTCATGTGACCTCTGCTCCTGCAGAACCTGGACGGGGCCCAGCTGACTTGGGAGCCTCCCGCCGTCACGTCGGGGAAGATCACGGAGTACTCCGTCTATCTGGCCATCCACTCCAGCCAGGCTTCCTCCTCCTCCTCCTCCAGTTCAGGTTCTGGTGCCACCCAGCTGGCCTTCATGAGGGTCTACTGTGGCCCCAACCCGTCCTGCCTGGTCCAGTCCTCCAGCCTCGCCAACGCACACATCGATTACACAACCAAACCCGCCATCATCTTCCGCATAGCAGCTCGCAACCAGAAGGGCTACGGTCCCGCCACGCAGGTCCGGTGGCTGCAAGGTGAGAACCACCAGGATCAGGTGTGCTGATGTTTTTCAGAGAAAAATGGAGCTCATGTTTGTTTTTCTGTCTTCTGTAGAAACCAGTAAAGACCCCAAAGCAGCGGTGAAGAGACCAGGATCAGGACCCGCTGCAGACCTGTAAGGACATCTTTGACACAACTTTATTGTTCTATATTTCAAAAACAAAAGGGAACAACCCAACATTCATTTGATCATGTGAAAGTGTACCAGTCCGTTTTTACTGACTTTACACAAGTAGACTCCATTTGTGTTTCTCAGACGGTTTCCTGTTCTAAAATATTTTAGTTGTCTGTCATTTTTATGCATAAAAAAGGACCGAAGCCGACTCCCTTCAGTTATTTTCATCGTGATTTTAGACTTTAAATATCAGCCTCAACGCTTCGACTGCAGTACATGCTGCCCCTCCACAGGGCTGTAGTCACCATGACTGCAGGCCGCCTGACCTGACGGAGCGGATAACAGAAAGATCCTGGATATGTTGAAGTTTCACAGCAGGAAATTATACTGTAGTGACTAGAAGGGAAGAAATTACAATAATTAAATTAAGCTTTTTTTAAATTAAGTTTTGTTTTGTTTTTTAAGATAAAGAAGGATTATTCTGAGCTGTGAGTCATGCAAAGCTGAAATGAGTAGAATCATTCTTTAAATCTCACTGAACCTCTTTGTTTTGTCCCTAGTAAATCTGCCGGACCAAAGAAGTTCAGAACCGACCAATAGGAGGAGTCGACTTTCTCCTGAAGACTGTGATTGGTTACTGTTGCTTGGTTGCCAGAACCAGGAGGAGGCGGGACTCTGGAAACAAACAAAACAAAAGACTTGTAGGATATTTGTACATTTTTTTTGACCAATCAGAACTCTTCTTCCTTTGTTGTTTCTTTCTGCTGTTGTCATGGAGACAATGTTGGACAGAGTCAACAGCATTTCTCCAAATGGGATTAAAATTTGAATTTATTTGAGTTATATGTAGGTAGCTCTCTCTCTCTCTCTCTCTCTCTCCCTCTCTCTCTCTCTCTCTCTCTCTCTCTCTCTCTCTCTGTCTCTCTCTCTCTCTCTGTCTAGGTCGTTTTAAAGGTCACAGTTTATGGTGCTGTTTGTGGGCGGAGCCTCTGCAGCAGAGAGGGGCGGTGTTTAAACCAGCTCTATTGTAAATTATTTTCTCCCTGTAGCATTGAAATGTTATTTTCATTTTTATAAACGTCTGTCAGGTTATTCAAAGTTCTTCTTCTGTGGTTTCTGTTTCTTCTTCTGTTGTTCACAGCATTCACAAATTGGTCAGTGAAGGAAACTCGAGCTGTTTGAAAATCAAACCAGATGTTTGTGAATATTCTCAGAAACAATAAAGATTTTTAGAACATTTCCTGCTCTTCGAACAGAAATCAGTGATGTCTCCACCTGACCCTTTCAGAATCAGCTGATTTGTAATCTACTGCAACTTATTCATATCTGAGCAGTGTAGCTTTTATGTCCCTGATGTCAAACATATGGTCTGGCAGCTAATGTTGGTCCTTCGAAGGGTGTTGGATGGCCTTGAAAAGAAAAAGAGTGTAAATTTTGGAGTTTTCTATTAAATAAAATAGGATCGTATAACGGGAGTAGGAACTGTTAATCTAATCTGAGCCGAAGGTCTCGGTCACCATCAGTTTTCCCAGTTTTCTTACATACCAGCCACCACCAGGCTACACCAATCCAAGTGCTGGATCAAGCATTAAACATAATTTAGGGCTTTTTGAATCATTTTTTAATTTGTATCTCAGAAAAGACTCAAATTATGCAAAATAGTCTGCAGTTAAATGTTTGCAGAACATAGAAAGGCTGATTGAAAGGAAGCCTGGCTCCAACAGCAGAGCTGTAATAATACAGAGAATTATACCTCCTTCAAAGGAGGAAGTCCGGCATGGATATTGGTTTTTGGTGTTCAAAATCTGGAACAAGAACAAACAAAATGTGACAGAAACAAACAATCGGGACAAAAAAGTCAACATGACTATTTAAAGTACTTTGTTTCATCTGTTTTACCAGGACGAAGAAATATTGAAGAATTGCTCTTGAAGTAGTGCCTAAACCCGCCCTGGGAACGGAGACACAAATTATACTGTAAATACTTTTACAGTATAACTGCGTCATTTTTACTGCTGGAATGGTTTATTCTTGCCTAACCTCAGGAAACCAGGAAAGGAGATTCACCTTTAGAAAGTTTTGTTTAAACCGTGATTGTGAAAGGGGTGAAAAAAGGCTCCATCGTTACCTGACTTGTTACTCGTGCCTACCTTTAAGTATTTGTAGGTAAAGATAATTAAATTGAAATTCAGTTTAATTACGGGGCATTCACAGCCTTACTTGTGGGCCTTATTATATAGTGTTACATTTTTCCCTTTGTTCATCACAACTAAAAAGGTATACTGTAATATTTCTAGCACAGTCATGAGGAAGCTGCTAACTTGAAAGATGGTGACCATCAGTGCCCTCCATAATGAGGTTAAGCCACTGAAGGTCACTTCTGAAAAGGCTGGCTGTTCACAGAGTGCCGAATGGAAGCATATTGATGGAAAGTTGGGAAAAGCGTTGCAGGAAACAGTGCTGTCAAGACAAGTTTATTCAAGAACGGGAGAACTTCACAAAGAGTGAAGTCGTTCCATAAAGAGCCGCCACACAGACGTCTTTAGGACAGGAAGCACACCTGTCACATTCCAGATACTCCTGAGCCTGAGGCCACATCAGGAGTGTCTTGGCCTGGCCTGAGGAGAAAAAGATCTGGACTGTCCTCTTTTCATTGAAGTAAAGTTTGCACTTAATTTGGAGATCAAGATCTGGAGCTAGAATAGAGAGGCACAGACTGAAAAGTCTTTAATGTTTCCACAGTCTGATGGGTTGGTCTGCTTGATTGTCCAGTGTGTTTTATCAAGTCCAAAGTCAACAAAGCCTCTGCCAGAAGGTTTGACTACGGAAGAGGATTCGGGCCACCAGGGGAAAAAAGTGGGCACATCTTTTTTTCCTCGTTTCCAGAATTCTGAGATGAAACTCAGAATTCTGACTTTTTCCTCAGAATTATTTTTTCCTTGAATTCTGGAGAAGAAGAAAAAAAAAAAAAAGAAATTCTGACTTTTTTTTTTCCCCCCCAGTGGCCCTAATCCTCTTCCGTATTTTACAGCATGTATGGAGATGCTAATTTCCTTTTCCTTTTTGGGCGTAAAGCACCAAAACAACTACCAGTATACTGTGTTTGAGCGGGCAGTCAACTCACCTGCCTGACTTGAGCCCCTCAAAGAATTTGTGGAGTATTTTCAAGAAGGCGAAACATCTGACCCAAAACTACAGCCGAGCTGAACACCTCCATGTATCACCACACGGGTGCAGTGATTTGTGGTAAAGGAGCCCCAAATGCTCTGTGTGCATACACAACTGATCAGAAGTTTGACATTTCATAATGGAGATCCTTTTTTTCAATGATCGTAGGAAATATCAAAATTCAAGATACTAGATGTCTGAGCCATACGCGATAATCATCAAGATTTAAACAAAATAAAAGGCTTAAAATGTTTTACTGTGAGTTTACCTGTTTTAATTAAAGTATAACTGCTTTAATGAAATGAAATGTGTTTTAATGAAAGTATTAACTACACAACTTTTTACAGTATTCTAATTTTTTGGAGAGATGCACTCTTAAAGACGAGAGCCTGAAGAAGAAGATGCTTCCTTCCTCCCCACAACCGCTCACAAGAGATGGCCGCCCCTCCCTGACGCTGAGCCGGAGGCTCCTTCCTGTTGAAAGGGAGTTTTTCCTTCCTATTGTCACCAAAGCGCTTGCTCACATCATCAGACGCTGAAAGTCAGTCAAATAGTAATTGGAGTACAGTAGAGAGGAAGCAGCAGCAGATTTAAACATCATCTGAGCAGAAATCAGTGGAAACAGGAGCAGCTTAGCCTGAAGCCTCATTGTGTTTCTGCACATGTGGGTGGTGGTGGTGGTAGGTGGGGAGCTATTCTTCTGGATTCGTCCCAGCGGCAGGATTATTCTCTGAATTAACCCTTCAGATGTGCTGCTCCGAGTCAAACTGAGCTGCTCGGAGAATTTAGATGCACATTTGATTCAGTTTGCCAGATGTCACCAGAGTTTCTGTTTCCACGTTTTCTGCAGGTCACCTTCTGCTCATATTCATGTTTTTAAATATTGCTCACTGAGTAAAGTTCAACCTAAAATGATTTGATGGGTTTTTATATTTTTTCAACAACATATTTATATGATTAACAATCAAAACACACATTTCGGTACGTACGTATTCAGACAGTATTTGTAATTTTGGCTCTGTAGACCATCACAGTGGATTTTAAATCCATCAGTCACTGAATTACTTTAAAGCCTCTAACAAACAGGGCGGACGGTGTTCAATAATGGCTTTAATCCTCGTTCAGGAAATGCAGCAGTTTTGTTAAGCCCCTGGAAATAAAGCTGGAAGTCTGCACTTCAATCACATCTTGAGTGTTTGACTTGAAACTAGAGATCCAGCCTGTTACAGAAAGCTGGTTTTCATGACTTTATCACTGAGTGAAGTTGATTTTTCGTGATCCCTGTGGTTCACGTAAAGGTGAAATGACTTGTATTCCTTTGCGTTTTCAAGCTTACATGTGATTTTTCTTCACCAGCTGATCACACAGACCTACTGCCCCGGCCTCCGTCAGAGCTGGAGCTGTTCCAGCATTCATCATGTGGAATGGGAGGGTTTCCATCACAGAGGGAGCACAGTGATCGTACCTGGCTTCAAGTCTCTTCTGGCACACAGACATTCATCTCAGTAAAAGGAGGAAATGTGAAGAGACTGCACTGGTTGTGATGGAAAGTGTTCATATCATTTTCACTGATGCCTACAAGAAATCGGTATTTATGTATACAGTCTCTTGGAACACGTTCCAGCTTTTACGTCAAAGTCAAATGAGAAAAGGAAGCAAATTAAAGGAACACTTTTGCATACCTGACAACATCAGGGCATGCTCCTAATGAGGCTTCAGAGGTTGGTGTGTGGGATCTCCTCCCAGATCTGGACCAGGCCTTCTCTGAGCTTCTGGACAGTCTGGATGGCACTGTCCCAGAGGTGAACTATTGGATCTAGAGGATGTCGGGGCCTCAGCCCACCCTCATGAAGTCTGTTGCTGATTGTTTTGTGAGAAACGTTCTCACCGGTGGCCTGCTGGAGGTCATTTTGTAGCTCTGGAAGTGCTCATTGTTCCTCCTTGCACAAAGGAGCAGATACTGGTCCTCCTGATAGATTAAGGGCTTTCCACAGCCCTGTCCAACTCTCCTAGAGTAACTGTCTGTCTCCTGGAATCTCCTCCATGCTCCTGAGACTGTGCCACAGCAAACCTTGTGGTAATGGGTGAAATCCTGGAGGAGTTGGACTACCTGTGCAAGGTCCAAGTATCGCTTCATGCTACCAGTAGTGACGCTGACCCTAGCCAAATGCTAAACTAGTGAAATACAGAAAAGATGAAGAGGGAAAAATGTCGGTGGCTGTCAGCTGTAAAACCATTCCTGTTTTTGGGGTTGTGTCATTGTTGCTCCTCTGTTGTTAGTTTCATTAATGCCAAAGCAGATGAAACTGATTAACAACCCTCTGACCACATCAATATACCTGGCGGTTTAACTGACCTGATGCTAAACTCTGATTAAAAAGTGTTGCAGTGTATAACACTGACAGATGAGCACTGGTCAAATACGTTTCATCGCTCCGAAAAGAACAGAGCTGGAGACAAAGCAGTTATTTTAAGGCTGACCACTGTTACACATAGAACTGTCCAGCAGTGCAGTCTTATTAGTCAGACACAGTAACATGAATAAGAACAATTAAAAGGTTTTTCTTTTCTTTCTTTGAGAAACCAGATGAGTCGCCCCCTGCTGGTCACGGAAAAGGAAGGCACTTTCATCCATCCTTTATATCCAGTCTATGACCTTCACTAAGACGTTTTTTAAAACTTAGTTTTTGGCTGAAACGTGTTTTATAAATCAAGTTATGAAAAAAGCGTGGTGTAAGCAGACTGATGTAGGTGTGCGGATGGATCTACATCAGATACAGTTTCCTCTGATTATCGTCGCGGATGGGAGGTGAAACATAAACTTAAAGAAGTCCAGACGCTTTTCTTTGCAAGCTCCTTAGACTACGATGACCTGGATGACTGAGAACCTTCACAGACACGTCGCGTTGTGAAACATGAAGGGACCTCCTGCTGGAGTCGGGCGAGGGCGTGCGCATGCCCGCCGCATGGTGCTGGCGTCGTGAGCGCGCCTCGTGCTGCTGCTGCTGATGGAGCTTCACTGAGCACAGAGAGTGGCCGCCGTGTCGAGGAGGAGGATGAAGAGTGATGAACAGAGTGTCGACCCTACATGACTGATCGGATCGCTGCACGCGCGAAGCGACCGTCGGCGTCATCAATCGGCGCGCAGAGTCCAGCTGATGTGAGGCTGAGCGCGAGCCGCAGCGGGAGACAATCAGCTGAGCGGCACCTGGACGTTGTGACGGAGGAGCTGCAGGTAAAGGGTCAGGCCGGCAGGTAGGAGCTCTGTCACCCGCCTGCGCACACGGCCCCGGCTGGCTCCCCGCCGCTCCGCCAGACTCCATTCAAAAAATCGCTGTTTTTAGTCTGCATGTCTGCGGGCTGCAGCCGAGCTGCACGAGGCGGTGCCGCGAGTGCACCTAGCCTCTCTTTAACAAATCGGGTCACAGTTCAGAGGGCGGCGGCGGGAGGAAGGCTGGGCCGGGCTCGGAGGTGTGCTCTGCAGCTGTGCCAGGTTTTTCCGCAGAGACAGAAAAATCCTGAGTGAGGCTGATTTTAACACCGAAGCTGCTGCGATGATGAGATCTGACAGCAGTGTTGTTGTTGTGGCTGCGCGTCACACCCAGCGCCACGTGCTGCCGCCGCTGCTGCTCCTGCGCGCGATGTTACATATCGGTTTGTAATTATTTATTAATAATTATCTAATGAAAGGTTGGAGGGTTTTCCCAGTTTTCCTGCTCAGGATCATAAAACACTGACTTGACGGACAGACCCAGGGTATAGTGTGTGTGTGTGTGAGAGTGTGTAGGTGTGTGTCTGAATGTGTGTGTGTGTGTGTGTGTGTGTGTGTGTGTGTGTGAGTGTGGTATATGCATGTTTGTACATATATGTCGGGGTTCATCTCCTGTTTTCTCTTGAAACCAGTCCCTGTCTTAAACATGCATTCTCGCGAGTATAGGGGGCGACTTACCTGGTTTCAATGGAATAGAAGTCTATGAGAAAACTTCTCCACTTCCTACCTGATCTACGAGCCCAGCAAACACATTCTTGATGAGTTTATTGGCTGTATCACTAGCTTTAGGTCTTAATAAATAAAACATGATGTTTGTTTTGTAAATTACAGCCCCTGAAAGGAGCTGGATGTGCTTTAAGCCAGGATTGGGCAGCTCTTGTATTTTCTCCAGGGAGGACATAAAGACAAAATCATGATAGGGCCTCGCTTTGAATATCTAAATTAAAATGTGACACACGCAAAAAACCTGAATTACTCCAAAAGTTATTTTAGTTAACTAAAACTAAATTAAAAAATAATTCTGAAGAAAATATCTTTAGTTTTATTATTTGTTACTTTGGTAAAATCTGTTATCTGCCATATATGTCTACAATACTGAGAGTCAGCTGCCATAACTCTGCAATAAATGCAGTAGTAATTCAAACAGAACTATATCATAAAATGTGCAAAATAAGAAAAAGTTATGAAAGCTTTAAAATAAATTTTTAGGGAGTACAAAGTGCAACATTTGCATCTGAAATATAATGAAGTTGCAGCAGAAACCGTCCTAACACAGAAATACTTAGAAGTACATGAAAACTGCACCTCTGTAAAGTACTTTCTCCTTCATGCTCTCATCCAATGGCGTTACCAGTACTCTCTACAGTACTGCAGGTGGGCGGAGCCCCCACGGCTGTGATGG
>NW_024582499.1:1128098-1195803 GCF_018398535.1 Haplochromis burtoni
CACAGCTATTCTTGCTGTCCTGCCTTGTGTGAGGCTCAAAATGAGCCTTCGGGGAGCCACTGTAAGCAGGGCTGGTCCACATATAGACACAAATACTGGTTTGTCTGCCTGAACACAAATCTGTGCATCCTGGGGATGAACAAAAATGTCACCAAACTGAAGGAAAACCAAAATCATGTCAGTTAGATGTCCTGATGTGTTCCTGGTTTGTTCAGAGTATAAATTAAAACCAAATCGACCAATCAGAGAGGAGGTAGATCCGTGCTGCAGATATTTTTTCCCAGACTCTTTATTAACTTTTATTACAAACAAGCAAAGAAACAGTGTCCTGCTTCAGTGTTGATGTAAAACTGAGATCAGAAGTCCAGCAATGAGTTCAGGAGCAGCTCGGTGATTTCATTCATCCGATGTGATGAAAAAACTCAATGAGTGTGTTGAAGCAGATTAATTTAATCTGAGGAGATTTTCTCACATTAACTCAAGCGGCTCAGAAGTGGATTAGACTCCTCCTGAAGCTTAGGAACGAGCTGAAGCCCACAATGAAACAAAAACCAGAGTGAAGAAGAAAGCCTGACCTTAACACAACTGACATGCTGAGGCATGACCTGGAGAGCTCTGTTCAATTAACACATCCTAGAAATGTCGATAAACTGAAAGGAACAAATCAAAGTTTTCAGTAAACTCTAACAGAGGCTGTAGCTGCTAATGGAGCTTTATTCCTTTTAAAAAACTGTGTGTTTAGTCAGCTACAAGCTGCAACCTCCACATCAGAAACATGAACTGCAGTTCCTCGAGCAACACATGAGGCTAGCTCTAAAAGCAAATAACTCCCCATATACTGTATATAAAAGATGGACGTAGCCACCTTTGAATTACCATTAGTTCTGGAATCCGGATTTTGAAACCTCAGTGTTACTGGTTGAGATCATGTTGGTCTTTTAGGGCAGGAAGTTACCATATTTACACCACAGGGTGGAGCGAAGCTATTAGCTAAAACTCGTTAGCTTAATTAGCAAGCTGCGTCAACAAACTGTACGCGTACGATGCAGAGATAACCGTTAATTAGTTCTAATTAACCAAAACTGAAGCATAAATGCTTTGGATGAACTGTACCACACAGCAGGACACTATGTTTGTACAATAAATGCATTAAAACTGCAGTGAACAGGCTCCATGCAGCACCCCCAGCTAGCTGCAATATAGCTATGTGAACAGTGATTAGCCATGCTCCCTAGCTTAATTACACAGGTGTATGAGAGGTAAAGAAAAAAATTACACCTCTTAGAGTTGTTATAATGGGGGAAACTATTCAAATCACTGTACTGGGCCTTGATACTTTCTGCTGTTAGCACCACATAACAGGGACATGCATGTTAACATTACTGCATATACATCCAGCGCATGTAGGACTTCTAGCCTCAGCTAATGTGTAGACCTCGTCTCTGCTTCTGCCTTTAAGACACAAAATGTCAGTGAAACAAGCAAACAAACAGTAACGGAGACAACAAAGACAAAAAGCGGCCTGCATGATCACGCAGCACTCCGCCCTGTTGTCCTGATTTTGTCATCACTATGGGCTCCGATGCTGAGGCATCAACATGTTGAATCCACTCACAGGTGGCGTGACAGTGGCTGTGTTCAGCTTTTACAGATGACATTAGATCACATTTTGAGTAATCAGTGGGGAAATCCTGGTGATTCCAGCTGGCTCACTACACGTTTACGAGTTTGCAGATTGACTGTGACACAGAGTAAGCGACTTTATCTTGTTTCGTGGATGGAAAAGCGTTGCAGCAGTGTAGTGTTGTGTAGAAGTGTTGGTAGCAGGCTGAGATGTGTGCAGGACGCTTATTTCTGAGAGCAGGATGATGGGAGCTGAGGGGGACAGACTTGTTGTTTTGCTGCAGGAGCAGATGGATGTTTGTGTGTATGTGTTTGTGGTAATCGTTGGTGTGTGTTTCCTGGAGTTTGAACTCTCTTCTTCTGCTGTTTGTCTGTTTCTGTGCTCGCTCCATAAAGCAAATTAAAACTGAGAGAGAGAGAGAGAGAGAGGAGGATTAGAGGATTTAACGTGCTGGTCAGAGCTGAACATTAAATCTGATGAATTCAGATTTTTCTCTCAGACTCACAGCCCATGTTTACTGTATTAATGAGGACCTTCAGGCTGCACGTGGAGCCGGTCCTGCAGAACACCAAGTCTGAGTCTGATCACTCTGACGGGCGTTTGCACCTGCACAGAGGTCGGTGTGTCCACGTTCGAGTCCGTTTAGGGTCAGCTGAACCAGCCTTCAGCTGTGTGCTTGTTTTAGAAGAGCCTTGAAGCTTCTGCTGGAGACAGTCAGCAGAAAGCAGGCAGCTCGAGGCTTCTGCGTTTGTTTTTCACCGACAAGAAGCTGTCAGAGCAAAGTGATGCAGAGACTTTGCAGCATAGAGCCATAGAATAAAATTTCACCCAATTCTTTCTTGCTTTTGTTTAGATCTTTTTCTTCTTTATATATTTTGCTTTTCCTCTTTCTTAATTTTTTTGTGTGGCTTCTTTCAAACTTTCTTTTGCATGTTTGTTCCTGTTTCCTTGATTTTTCTATTTTTCTTCTTTTATTGATTTTTCTTTGTATACTTTGCTTTTTAATTTCTTTACACTTGTTTTTTTCTTTTCGTTTTGCTGTTTTGCTCCTTTTCTCACTACTTTTCACTCTTTCTTTCCTCCTCTCTCTCTGTTTTAGTAAAGCAGCTTATTCCGTTTCAGGCTCATGGCGGCATCGAGGGAGCCGAGGCACTCAGGCTCCTCTCTCTCTCTCTCTCTCTCTCTCTCTAGTAGCCTCCTTCAGCTCCTCTTAGGGGATCCCCTGCCACTCCCGGCTCAGCTGCAAGTGTAATCCCTCCTGAGAGTCCTAAATCAGCCGTGGGCACCCCGCGCAGTTGGCTGGAGAGAGTTATACTTGTGGTTTTATTCTTTCAGTCATTACCCAAAGTTCATGAACATGGGTCAGTGTGGAACATGAGCTGACATGACTCGCCTAACCGAGCTTCCTTTACCGTCTCTTTATTTGACCTTTAACCTTTTTATCCTGTTTAAAGTTCCTTTTTGATGCTTTGCGGTTGTTTCTGTGTGAACTGATATGTTGCTCAGAGAGATTCAATAAGATGGCCTTAGTTTATTTAAACAGGAAGTGATGTCAGATCCTCTGCTTCCTATCCTTCCAGATGTCACCAATTCACTGGGACACCACAGATGTTTCAGATGCATAAAGCATATAGTCATGTAGAAGAGTGGTCCCCAATCCCAGGCCAGTCAGTGAGTCGTTTGGTACCAGGCCGCGAGAGTTGAGGCTCAGATGTGAAATTGATGGTTCTCAGGGTTTTTACCATTTTTATAGTTAACTCGGTTTCCCTGGGTCTTTTCCTGTGCGTTATGAATAAATCTCCTTTTTTTTGGTGCCTGTACTAGTTTTATTTTGTTGTATTTATCCGCGACACCTTAAACGCCGGTCCATGAAAATATTGTCGGACATAAACTGGTCTGTGGCGCAAAAAAGGTTGGGGACCGCTGATGTAGAACATCTGCAAACATCTGGTTTGAGATTAAATGCTGTTTCGTTGATTACATTATTGATTATAATGCAAGGACACGCGGGGAGAAAGGAGCAAATGATGCAGAAGGTTACGGTGATAGGCGGGGATACGGAAACACTCATCAGCTGATCGAAGGTGCACGTAGTGTGAAAAGTAAAGGTCACGTGGAAGCGCATTGAACCTGCCTTCTTTCCAACGACCAGCAGGGGGCGACTTGTCTGGTTGTAAAAAGAAGTTTGATTGTATTGAAGTCCATGCAAAAAAGACCCTGCAGCTTCCCTGGTATCTTTGAACTCAGTAAATTCTTTTGGTCTAGTTTATGGTCCAAGTCGCTTGTTTCAACTCTTATTTATTACGACACGAGGTTTGTGCTCTAAATTATGGTCCTCATTAATCCCAAGAAAGACAATAAGGTTTGGTATGCTTTAGGGTCAGCCGCAATGAGAGTGCAGCATTAATCACATCCACAGTAAAGACTGAGAAAAATTTTCAGCTTGAGGTTTTGAAGTCATGACTGTGCCTGTGTTTGTTTCTTATATTCAGTTTGTGCAGAGTGAATGTGTGCTGCACAGTGATGGGTAACAAGCAAACTGCTCTGAATGCGATCAGGACTTCACAAACCAGAAGTCCTCGGTTGTTACTGAGCGATCTGCAGGTGTGATGGTATTCATCTCTTTGCCGTTGCTCCTTCTTCGATCCCCAGCTCACACCTTCATCGCTGTCAGCCGCAGGCAGCAGTGAAGAACATTTCTCAGGCTTCATGTTTGTATCTGTGGCTGTTTTCCGTTTTCCTCTCTCACGTGCAGAATCTCTTGTCTTGTCTCAAGCATGGTCAGAGTAGAGGTTCTTCCTGTGTGTGGATCTGTCTTACCTGCACTGTTCTCACATGGGCAAATATCAGATGTGTTAAAGGCAGTTTAATATGTGATCATATGTCAGGTAGTCTCTAGAAGAGGTCAGGGCTGCAGTGCATGTGTGAGCCAAGAGGGGCAAGAGTTAGACCCCGTGTTTGCCCAGAAAGGTGCAGGTTTCAATGAAGCACTCGCTTTACTACGCTGTCATTTCAACGCGTCCCCCAATTATTAATTTTAGTTGTTTCCATGTGTTTATTTTAGATTAGCATGTAGCATGTGTGAGCCAGACGGGAAGCGGAAGTTTGTCCTCCATGCTGTCCTGAAAGATGCAATAAAGCTAATTCAAACTGGATGAGCGTGTTGACAGATGGAGAGAAGAGCAGCGCCTCTTCTCCTCACTAGCCCAATTAGATTTAGCTAAACTTTGCCTTCACCAGTGTCTTTAAGTTTCTGGCAGGCAACATCTTCTACTACTACACCCACTCATGAGGACATCGCCGTCATTTATCCTTAAACCCTGCCGATGTTCCAGGTGTCAAAATACCAATAAGACCCAGTGACAGTGCTGACAGACTCCACACTCAAGTCCTGTTAGGATCAGCAGAGCTCAGCCTTTCCCAAAGCTTCAGCAAGATTTAAAGAGCCTTCAAGCTTCAAGGAAACACCGTGGTGAGTCTGGTTCTCCCGGGAGCAGATGATGCAGGTTTAAAATCAAAATATTTTGGGTCAAAATGAACAGAAAGTTAATTCAGGAAGATTCAGGGCAGCAGTGCATGTGTGAGAGCAGCTTGGAGGGGCAGGAGTTTGTCCCTGAGTTTGTCAGCTTCAGCACCGAGCCCACGTGCGCTCCGGCAGTTCAATAAAGGTTATTCAAACCGGATGACAGTGCTGACAGATGGAGAGAAAAGCAGCGGCACTGAGACGGCTCTGCTGGCTTCAGTTCAACACGAAGATGTCTCAGATTTTATTGGATTTGTTTTATAGATCCGAGTCTTTTCTCGCTGACGGGAAGCAGCGTTTGGTGCAGGAATGTTTTTTTGGGAAAACAGACGCTGGATGGGATGATTTCATCCCGACAGAAACCGTCTCCTCCGTGTTTCCTTTGTCTCTCCTGTTGAACTGATCGGAGAATTGTGTGTGCACGGCGCTCTAGTTAACGCCGTCGTGTCCCTGCCTGTATCAGCATTAAAGCCATGTGATGATCTCAGAGAGCGAGGAGGTTTGGATGCTGCTCGGCTTTGTGAAGGACGCGTCCCGCAGCTCAGCCCGGCCCTCACAGAGACACAACAACACACGCGCCCTCCAGAGAATACACACATGTAGTATTGATGAAGCTGGTGCCTCTGTGCCTTTGAGCCAAACACACACTGATTCACACACTCAGCACCTGTGTGTGTGTTTCTTACAGTGCGTGTGTTTGTGTGTGTGTGTGGAGGATGAATGTAGGTCACGCTGCTGATTCTCTGCACAGCAACAATGCACAAAATCCCAACTCTGAATACTCGCAGTGGATTGGTTGAGAGATCCAGCCAGGCAGCCAATAACCTTTCAACCCCCAGGCACTGTCTGTGTGTGTGTGTGTGTGTGTGTGTGTGGGTGTGTGTGTGTGTGTGTGTGTGTGTGTGGACAAATTTCAGTTTAAAAACCGTGGTAGTGAGGACACCTCTGCCTGACGGGGTCAGACCTTTTTAAAGACTCTTTTCAGATTCAGAGTTAGTGTCCTGGTTTTATCCGCTGAACGATACAGCGTGGCGTTCAGGTGATATCGCAGTGACATCGCACATACAGCAGCTCAGAGGGCGGAGCCACGGATTGACACAGAAGACCATTTACAACTCCCCGAGACCCCTGCTGTGACACTCGTCCAATCAGAGAGCTCAGCCTCTGTCTCTGTGCTGCTGCTGGTGAGGTTACAGGTTGACCTGAAAGTAACACAATCACAGGTCCTGGATCAGTTTTTCAGTTTCTTGGGTCAAACGTGCTCGGAGGACGGCCTCAGATACTTTTTCTTTATCATCACAAGTTATATATCTCTTCAGTTCAAGCTCTGTAGCAAAAAAAAAGAAACAGATTTTATGTCATGAGACATCAAGTGTGGTTTTTTTATCCATTTCTCAGCAAATCGTTTGAGTCTCCTAGAAAACCCGAACATATTTGGTGAAGTTTGGTTTTAGTCATTGCTAACTTGTCTCGCTTGTACAACTCATCACTGCTTCAGTTTACTGAATTCTCAGAACACAATAAAGCAGTGTATGCACAGCGTCAATGTCACCCTGCCGTGACTGCCTGATGCTGACCGAGGCCGGGTGGGCTGTTGGCAGGCTGCGTGTCCCAGCTGTTCCTGCAGACTTGCATGGACCAGGAGCACCACCTCTGATCTGATTACTCGTGGTGCAAATCTGACTCGACAGAGATGAAATGCTCCAAGCTGTGTTTGTGCCATTCTTGCAGCAGCACCCCGCCCTGTGGCCCTGTCAGAAGGACGGTGCAGGCGTTCGTAGATCAGAAGCATATTAAATCTCTTCCTTGGCCAGTGTGAACGCCTGGGACTCTCCCGGTCAGCATGTTCATTCCAGCAATTCCTCAGCTACAGATCTGGACAGTTACATTTTTTCATTGCATACTTCATATTTAGCATCCTCTTTATACACATATTATAGTGTTGGTCTATAAAATCCAAGCTAAGCTAATTAAATCTGCAGCATGCTGGTCCGGTGGTTAGCGCTAGCACCTCACACCATGAAGGTCCTGAGTTTGAATCCAGGCTGGACTTTTTTTGCATGCAGCTTCTTTTCTGTGAACTCTGGCGTCCTCCTGGAGTTCAAAGACGTGCATGGCGTTAGGTTCATTTGTGATTCTAAATTGAACATTGGAGTGAACAGCAACCTGTCTGCGGGATGTACCCGGCTTCTCAATCTATGATAGCTGTGATAGGCTTATCTCTGCTGTAACATTGGACATTTTAACCTGGGACCCTAAGACAACTTATTTGGTTTTGGAGTCTGCCTCAAGCGGCCAAAGGCGGAACTGCAGTTTTTGGTATTCGGGCATTAGCTACTAAAGGGGGCGCTAGATGGGTCCAAATCAATTACTCCAAATATCTATACTATTGATACCAACGCTGGTATTGATATTGGATTGATAGTAGTGAGATATGATCTATATTTTGTTTCTATCCTTGAAGTTCAGATGTAGCCACTGAATTGTGTTAAATAAATATAAATAAAATAAAATATACCTCAAACATACACTATGAAAAATGGAATTTGGAGAAAATTAGTTTTATAAAATCACACTTTTATCTATTCTGATATCAGAGCAGATTCATCTGAAGAAACAAAAACAACACACACACTGACGTACACTGGTCTGCTGTTTTATCTGCAGTTTCATATCTCATCTAAACATCAGCTGTTTGAAGTTCTCTCTCTCTCCCTCTGGGTCAGAGTCTCTCGCCCGCTCTTATTTTCTACCCCCGGCGGTGTCAGACACAACAAAACAGAGACCCTCGTGGGGAAAAAAGATGAGGGTCGCGTCCTGTCACCAGTGTGCAGTGTGTGTGCATTTCCAGCAGGGGGCAGCGGCTGCATCACCTCGCCCTCTCTGACCCCAGTTAGTGCAGGGAGCCTCAGGTGTGTTATGGGAAATGTAGTACTACGATGACCTGCATGACTGAGAACCTTCACAGACAGAAATGTAGCGCTAAAAGCAAATGAGGTCCATCTGCTTCATGCAGGAGACACTAAAGCTGTGCAAAGAGTTTATAAATAAAAATGCTTTTAAATACCAAAAACCACAGAGTGACACTGATTACAGCATTTCTACAGTTAGTGTGAGGTCACGGCTCCTCCTTCCCACAGCATCTGCATGTGTGCCCTCTGTACCCTCTGTGTGAATCCAGTTTCTCATCCACGTTCTGTATTTAGACGCTCAAAGTATTTGAAATCTCCGCAGTGAAGCCGGTGTTTATCTCTCTCTGTCTCTGTGTTTAATGAATACTCTCTCTGCTCCTGAATTAGAAGCCGGCTCTCAGCAGCTGCCCTGATTGGTCGGTGCCAAATTCCACTGTGTTGATTCTCCAATGGACCAACTTAACCACAGCTCCCCATAAACCGCCTTTATCCAACAGTGTCATCTGACTTTTCCTGTTAGAAACATGCTCAGTTCAACTTTGACAGACCGTCGAAAAGCAATAATACAATTCAGTGTAACGCTTAAGATTCTTCTACAGGAAGCAAAAAGTTGCTTACTTGTTTTTATCTCATCATTAACAGCAATAAAAAGCATCAGGTTAGAGTGGCAGGGGTGTTAAAATTGGGGAGGGAAAAAATAATTTTGTGGTTAAAGTCAAGAAAAATCAGTAGAAAACCGTCTAATGTCAGTCAGTGGTGTTCTTCACTCTCAGTGGTAGTTGCTCAAGTTGCTGACCTGAAAGTTAAGATGTTTACCTCAAGTCCCGCCCACTTTGTGTTGTTATTTCACCAACAGTTGCTTAAAGTGGCCAAATATTGTTTACTTTCTCACTGCCATGTTGCTCCGAATCACCTCCATTGTGCTAGTTAGTCAACATCAGCTAGCTTAGCTCTGTCAGCCACACTATAAACAGAGTTTACTAAGAGTGTGGCTAAACTATCTCTGACTGTTTGGCTCAACAAAGCAACATGTGATTTCCCAGCAGGGGTGAAGGGGATTGGCCACCTCTGGTCCACATGAGCCTAGATCTGCTAAATTATTTTGATCCCTGGGGGGACTAAAGATGTACCCCCAGTCCTGGTTTTTAGAGCTGCTTGAAGCAGTCTACAGAGCAAAGAACAGTTAAGGGCCCCTTTATACCCACCGAGTGGTGAACAGCACCTTACGACAAAGGTTATTCCAAAGTGACGCCATATTCACTGAAATAAGAGGCTTAGAGCTTTTTATTGTCATTGTCATTATTTGTATCTTAATTGCCCCTTGGGGATAAATAAAGTGTCTCTGATTCTGATTGTGCAGTTTCTTGCACAGCAAATTTGGGTAACAACTCGAGGAAAAAGGGGGGGGTTCCCATACCGGGAGTCAAACCCAGGCCGCCTGGGTGAAAACCAGGAATCCTAACCGCTAGACCATATGGGACAAGCTGCAGTTTGTGCAACAATACTTGCCAACACTTATTTGTTGTGTGAGATATTTTCTAAGCGGTGACACCTAACATCCAGGAGAAGCTAACGGCAAACGAGATGATACTGGGAAATCATCTGATTTGTCATTAAGCCACTAAGCACCAGTGTTTCAGTGTGAAAACTACTGTCAACCAAACAAAAGAGAAATTGACTCACTTCGAGAATCAGTAGACTTACAAAAGATCCTGGACATACTTGTGCTGCGTGATTTGCCTGATTGGTGACATCGAATTCCCTCCAAAGGTGAGATCTACAGCTTCGTCTTGTTGGGCTGACAGAGAGGAGCAGACGCACTCCTGTATGAACGAATGAATCCTAAATAAGCAAATGAAAAGTCCAAATAATCTATTAATAAGGTGCCGATTTACAAGCACAAATCCAGCCAGTTCATTTCAATAATCACCAATAATCTACCACAAGCAGCTCAGATTTGTTAGTTAAAAAACAAAAAGGCCTGATGAAGGAGCAAGAAACTAAAATAACATAATATAAACATGTTTTCTCTCTGAAAGCTTCAATCAATGGGAGGTAGCTGAAGGAGAACCAGTTTGTTCTGTTAGAAGTGCTAACCATTCTGATATTAAAAGGCACTGTGGGTTTTTCATAAAGGTTTCCTGATTAAAAGCAAGTCTGCCATAAAAACCTGAAATCTGTGTTTAACAGCTGACCCGAGACTTTTTACTGCAGGACTCTGAACGAGTTAGCGTGTTATTAATACAGCTCCACGTGTGTAAATGTAGCTCTGGTTTTCTTTTTCTCCTGCATGCTGTGTGAGGCGGCGGATATTTACTCAAGTCAAAGGGAAGAATCCCTCACAGCCACCTGTGGGCAACACACGAGGAGAGCTGACACAGATTCAGACGTCATTTTAACAGGTTTAAGTCATGCTAATTGCTGCATTTGGACAGACATGTCAATATGTTATGTAACAGACCAGTGCTAGAGCAGATTTATGATGTTGCAGAGCCCTGTGTGCGTGTGTGGACCGATCTCTGTGAATCACCCTGTAAACATCAAACTTGCTGTGAGTAATAAGTAATAAGTAATCATGGCACATGTGCAGTTACTGGGGAACTAATTGTTTATTAAAACCTAACAAAAGTCATTTCACAAAGATGGCTGTTAATCTGTTTCTTAAGATTTTGCTGTTTTTTAGCAGCTGTTAAACTTGTTAGTGAACGTTCAAGCATCAACTGCTGGCCTGAAACAGCTGAAGCATGTTTTTCCAATCAGTGTTAACTCTGCACCACCGTCCTTCACTTTTAGATTTCAGCCTGCTGTAGAATCACGTTTGATCATTTGATAAAGCCTTTGACATGTTTCATGTTTTTTTAATCAGGCAGCTTGAGTGAGATTAAAACCTTCGGGAACAATGAACAGAAAAACAGCAGAAGAACACAATAACCAGAGAGGTCATAAAAAACAGATACAAATATCATTAAAATCATTTAATTAATCTCCTTGAACTCCAGGGGGAGTGCAGATCTGCAGTTTGAGGGCGGTAAAAATAAAAGGAGCTGCTTTTCTTCACTTGTGCCGCTGATGCCTTTGCCAAACAAGGAATAGCACACCCACATGTGAGACAAGACGCTGGTGTATGAATGCAGGAAGCAGCGATATCCTCCATCTGTGTGGTGGGTTGTTGTCCCTGATGCTTAAAAGCTGTCAGGTCATTCGATTCAGTACATTTTCCTTCTTCTGTATTTGCCCCATTCATGGAAATATCTCTTCAAAGTCTGATTGCTCCTGATGATATAGAGGTTTTATGCTAAAATCTTATCAATCGACCAGATTGTAAAGTATCAACTAACAGGTGGCTTCAAAGCAGGACTGCAGAACAAACACACAGTAGCAATGTGTGTCTTTTATATTTTCTGTGATCCAGGAAGATTAATGTAAAAAGAAATCATGCCTTGTATGGATGTTATGAAGGCAAAAATTATCCATAGACGGCAAAATATTTTTTGCAGTAGGATCTAAACTACGGGACTGACTCACTTTTGAGTTCAGCCTCCAGTGGCCGTTACAGGAACTGCAGTTTTTGGCACTTGCAGCTTTACCTTAAGTTATTTGAATTATCTGATAGAGTCTGCTTGCTTTTAATGTGAAGTAAATATCTTTTACATCATTTACTAGCTTGATTTCTTGGCTGGGTGTGAGTTGCTGCACAGACTTGCTGATTCATGGCTTCAGATCTTCTCAGTCTGACAGACAGATTGAAAGTACAGCATCACCTCTCAGCTTTGATGGCTGCTCTTGATGTCATGTTTTACAGTTTAAATACTGGGCAGTACTTCAGTCAGCGACCCTTGTTTGTGGCTGTGCTCATAAATACTTTAACCAGTGTAACCAGTAAGCACAGTAGAGCCAGTTTGTGTGGCTTCTGGGCTGTTTATGTATGAATAATGAGAGTGTGCTGAGGCACCGGCTCCAGACAGGCGCTTGGTGGGAAAAATGGGAAAATCTGTGTATGAGAGAAAAGCCGACCTGCAGAAAGTCTGTAAGTACACATCAGGAGGTTTTTATTTCCCAGAATTCCCTGCTTCTGTCCTGCTGAGCTGGAGAATGTGAGAACAGACAGTTACAGGAGGAGTCTCAGTGTTTGTCTGTCTGAGTGTGTGAATGCCAGTGATTTATGTGTTTGTGTGTGCCTTTTGTTCTGCTAATGTTGGTGGGGGTGGGCACAGCGTTATCAAAACAGCTGGAAGCAAAGAAACAGTTTTCTGATGAGCATCAGCTCTTTGTCTTTTAATTCAATAAAAAAGTTTCACACATGTCCAGCAATCAATACACAAAATAGGATTTCATCACATGAAGAAATTGTAGAAAAATGTAAAAATAAAGTAACAATTTGACAAAGAAGTTCAATTTTTATTTTTTATTTTTTTTAAATAAAATAAATCTTTTTTATTTGTCATCATCACAGCTTTTTTTTAGGATCTTCACACTTGTAGTTATTTAATTTTTTATGTAATTTTTTATTTCTTATGTAATTAAAGTTAAGTTTTATGTAATTATATTTTTTCACCATAATTTTTCAACATTTATAATATAAAGTATCAATGAAAATGACATAAATTTTCATATTACTTTTATTTTTAATGAAAGATTTTTTTTTCTCATGAGCGTTTTTCATAAATAAACCTGAATATAGAAAAGATTAATAAAAAATAAACTGTCCAAATGTCAGTAATAGATTTTATATTTTATGTTGATTAAGTTTTTATTGACACATCTGTTAATTTCTGATGTTTCTGTGTTTCTGGGGCAGAAATCGATCTTTGAGTTTTGGCAGATCTCACAATCTCAAAATACAGTCCTCCAGCTTCCCGTCTTTAATGAAAATAGACCCACATTAGAATCAGAAAACCTTCATGTGGCAGAAAAGAAACCTTCAATCTGCTGCACTTTATCAGGATGTTGCCACTTTCAAAATAAGAGCAGCTGGACAGAGTCAGGAACAGCAGGAGAAAAAATGGAGCTCGTATGAGAATAAAATAAATGTAACTTGAACAAATGTTTTTATTTCTTTTTATTTATATCATTTATTTTGTCTAAAGATAACAGACAACTTACCAAACAAACAACTTTAACTTGTATCTTTAGGCACTTACTGGCGGTCTGACTCGTATAAAATTATATTTTTGTAACAACAAGGTGACTCCAAACAGCTATTAGCTGAAAACTTTGCAGTGTCCTCAAAAGATTTCAAATCGTCGGCAGTGTGTACAGAGGAGGTCAGCAGAAAATTACATTCAGAGTTTGATCCACCGTGCAATACCATTTGGAAAGCATCTGAATAGCAATAGCTCCATTTTTCAGCATGTGAGTGATCCGAGACACATCGACAATCAGTCATGGATTGGCCTCACCAGAGCTCAGACATCAACACTACTGAAGCAGTGTGGAGTCATCTGGACACCAGAACAACAGGCAGACAACATCCAGAGAAGAGCTTTGGATGTCCTTCAAGAAGCCCGGGGAAATAGTTCTTAAAACTACTTAAAGAAAATACAGGAAAGCTGCGTATGAGAGTTCAAGAATAAAGGAATAAATAAATAAATTAAAAAATGCCACATACTTGCTTCAAACTCAGTAGAATTGTACAAACCCTGTTTTAGCTTTACACTGTGCTTTATTTTATGTTTGGTTGTTTCAGTAAATCCCCGGGTCTCATTTCAGTAAGATTTTAAGATCCTCCATCATCTCTGCTAAACTTTAAAACACTCATTTGAAAGCTTAAGATTAGTAACATCAGTAAAACTGATCAACCACCCCAGGCAACAAGGTTTGCACCTGGTGGCGACCGAATTTTTATCTGCCGTTAAATGTGTTAAAACCTTTCTGACAAAACTGGTCACCATTCTTACCATGAGATAAACCAGTGCCCGAAACATCTGAGTCCACATGGAGTCATATTCATGCTGTGTATGAAATTTAAGCGTATTTGTTGTTGATCAGGATTCCCAGAGGGATCCAAACACCCTTCCAATCAAAAGTAGGGTTAAGCTTCAGGATACCTGTCTGCCAGACTGACTCTAGTGGGAGTGGGAGGTATGTTTCATTCAGAACATGCCAATGTAACTGGGAGATGTTTCCCCTATTCCAGACACCTTAAGCGAGTGTGGTGTTAGCAGGGTTCAGAATTCGGGGTCACCATGTGTGTCATGTAGCCTTCAAATAGTTCCCGTGCTTAGCATACAGCTGGAATGAGTGCTTATGACATATAGACTTGTTTTTAAATTCTTACCTTTTAAAAATACATCTCAAACTTCTGTGCTGCCATAAGGCGCTGCTGCTAGCGTACGTTGGACTTTTATCCGGTCTTAAGTCTGACGTAATTAGCCGCCCAAACTCCGCCTCAGGTCCCAAACGAACACTGCGGCATCACTGAGAGTTAAAAACTGCCTAAATTTTTTCATCTTTAATAAAATGATCAGTGTGGCTGCTCTATCAGGGGTAACTGTTTAACATCCAGGCATCCATGAAAACAGAATTTATGAAGTTTAACTGAGTTTGAAGTTAGCAGGGAGTTAGCTCGCTAGTTTCCATCTAAAGAGGATATATCACGTTCTCACTGAAAAATTTAAACGTGCAGCTCTGCTGTCACTTCCGACATAAATGAAGACAGAAAACTAAAAAGCAGTGAAGTTTGTAGGGTTACTGAATTTGGAGTAGCTGGTATATAATGATGTCCTAGCTACACAGCTATGGTGTGCATAATATAAACACATTAGCACAGTGAAGCTGGGGGATGAATGCTAACTTTTTTCCACTTGATAAAAGTTAATGTGAGGATTCCCGATGGTTACGGACAAATGCGATCGCATTTGTAAATGGACGCAGTTCATGACGTACGCAGTTCATACGTCATCGCTTAATCGAATTCCCGCGGAGATGTGAAACGACTTCCTCTTGTCGTTTTATTTTGACACGGCAGAGCGGAAGTGGAGGGGTGGTGACAGCGGAGAGCTTGTTGGTGGGACTCAGCTGAGAGTCAGAGAGAGCGAGTCAGAGCTCAGAGACGGTGAGAGGAGAAAAGCGGAGTTTAACTGGCAAACGGGCGGGTTGATCCGCGGGACTGAAGCCGTTTTAATTCCCTTTTCTCGGCTCCTGTTGCGGATGTGCCCGTCCTGAGGACAGCTGGAGCTGGACCACACCTGGTCTGCAAACAGGATGGTTCAGACTCGCAGGTATTTACAGCCTTTTCACCGCTGCTGCCTCTGGCCTTACCTTCGTTACTTTCCTGGATGGACTTTTGTGCAGTTAAATAAGTTATGAAGTAAATAACTGATAAAGACGAAGGTCCCGGTATTATAAGAACTTTAACGCCAGAAGAAAAGTAGAAAAATCAGAATCAGAATAAAAAAATGTAAAAAGTTAAATGAAAATAAATGTCTGCACTTTCCTTAGAGAAGGTGCTGACTCCCTTTAAACGTCTCAGAACAGCTAATAGATCTCAATAAATTAGCAGATTAATTATTCAGTTGATGCTGAGATTTAGACAAACGTGTTTCCCAGGATAAAATATAGAATAGTGATTATCTAAACCCGACATTTAATTAAAAATTGTGCAAGGAGAACATAAAAAATGTTATTAAGGAAAAACTGTTCCTTTTCAATCTGATGACGTTTCACACAGCTGGGACAGGAGCAACAGAAGACTGGAGTAAGATTAAAAAAATCTATTTACTTTTTTTTTTTTTTAGATAATTACGTAACATGATTGGCAAAAAGAGAAGAGTGTCTATTGTGTGGTTTATATGTTCACCTAACAGGCGAAAGCTCCCCAGTTTGATCCCAGGAGGAGACACCAGTCTCTCGAGGGTCACACTGGGTATAAAACGAAACACAGAGTAAGGTGAGGTCCTTCATTAGAACATGTGTAATGAAGCTACATGAAGGTAACGTTTCATAAACTTTGGGGGTTTTATTATCTACTGTTCATCACATTGTTAAAAAACTTCATCGCTGACAGAGACGAAGCTGAAAACCTTTGCTGTGATCTTCAAGCAGCATTACAGACACACACGATTCTGAAGTGGAAATCAATGCTCGTGCTCAGGAACAAGCCATAAACCATCTGAAGAAACGCCGCTGCCTTCTTTTCATTAACGATGGACGGAGGCAAAGTGAACGCTGTCGCGCTGCCCCATCAAAAACCTGCTGGAAGCAGCTCTGTTATCGGCACAAAGTTCAAAGCCGGCATCCACAAGGATGCAGGTATCACCACATCTGTGAGGGCAACATTAACGCTGAATAATATGTGCAGCTTTTTCAATCTTTTTTTTTTTTTAGAGAAGGTGTTGCTTTTTTCAGTAACTCAAAAACCAAACCGCATTCTGCACACGTATGAGGGAAACTGTCCGGCTGCTAAACCGGCCTGCCTGCAGTCCGGACCTGTACCAGCTGGAGGATTATGAAACAAAAAACTGCAACAAAGGAGACCTGAAGTAGAAGAATGGGAGGCATGCAGCGAGCAGTGTCAAAAGGGAGAGGTGATGAATCACAGCGGGGAACTTGTTCCGACTTTACTGGAGCGTGTTCCTGGCACCGAATTAGAAATGGGCAGATTTTTATTTGAAAGTAAAAACGTCCAAGTTTAAACGTTTCCTGTGTCACCTTTATGCAGTAAGAATTGGGCTTTAAAGAGTTTCAAATGAGTGTGTTCTCTTTATTTAGTGGAACAAACCTGTGGTCTTTCTGGACTCTCCGTCAGGAGTCAGCTGTATGCAGGTGAACGTGTGGCGGATGTCTGAATTTTAAGCCGGTCCGTGACTGAGCTGTACTCAGACTGCTGGTGACTTTTAGAGGAGAGTTGATGGTTGATGTGTAGGTGGGGTGGACAGAATAGCAGGAACAGACTCGTGTGAACCTGCTGCTGCTGCGAGGACACGATCGGTGAACTCTGGGCAGCGTGATTTATATGTTCGCCGTGTTTCTCTGATTTCCTGCCTGAGTTTGGTGAGATGAATGTAAATGCAGCCGAAGCCGTGGTCACGCAGCGCCGATCTGGTACTGGACCGGAGAGGGTCGGAGACGTGGTTCAGTTCCTACTGAGAGTGTTCGTGATAACAGGATTAGTGCTGCTGTGATCTCCTGGTTTAGTGTGAGGGCAGAGAGAGGACACACACGCACAGAGCATCCATCTCTCTCTGCTGAATATTTAAATCCTGTATTTGCATCTCTTTGTCTGCAGCTGCAGCCTTTCATCACCAACTCTCCCCGTGTGTGTGTGTGTGTGTGTGTGTGTGTGTGCGTGTGTGTGTGTGTTCAGTATGAAGTGCTGAGCCTCTTCTGTGCATTTGATGTGTTAATCTCTCTCATCTTTAAATGTTCGATTTGTTGTTGACTTGTTGGGATCATGAGCTCCTCTCTGTTTACATCATGTTGCTGTTAGCGGCGAACGTCAGATCCTGATTGGCCCGACGTGTTTCTTCTGGTTCTGGTCTTGCTCTGTGGGCGAGTAAAACTCCACAGCTGTGAGTCTGAGCAGAATCTGGAGGACGAATCCTGGAGCACGTCCAGCATGCTCAGGATATCTTTGCCTTATCTGGCTTCACTTAACCTAAGATCAGCAGTCAGCAATCACATGAAGGCTGTTATCAGCTGGATGTGTCAGCTCAGGGTTTTCAGTCTAACTATTAGCATCTTGTCACAATCACAGGAACAGGTCTGCTGGCAGTGTTTCACAAACAAAGATCAAACTGAAGTATTGGAAAAATATGAATAAGCAGCATGTGAGAGGTGGTTAGTTAAGCTGTAGTTCATTTAATGCTAGAAACAGTAATCAGGTACACTGCTCCTTCATTAATACAAGGGAAGAACTGGCTTCAAGTACAGATGTGTAGCCTGTTGCTTGAATAAAGGTTATTATGGTTATTCAGCTGCAGCCTTGTTGGTTTTAAACGGTCTGAGAGCAAGTGAAGAATTTTACCTGCAAGATGAACAAATACAAGGTTTAGGTATCCTGTTTTAAGGAAATATGGCAATTATTAGGCTTATAAAACAATGAAATATACTTGGAGTCTTCTGGGTCGTGGTGGGGGAGGTGGGGGGTCACGAGTGAAGGAATAATTTGCTTCTGTGAATCTCTTTTTTTATTGGTTGTCATTCAGGAAAGACAAAAACCTTTGATCCTCTTACTCCCTGAGCATGGACGTCTCCAGGATTTTTTTCCAGAGGACTGATTGGCTGGTAGTTTTACACACGTTATCTCGAGTTCTCAGCTCAGTTAGATCTGCAGCATAATTTCCAATAATTCAACTAAAGTTTTATTTATAGAAGACCCCAACAATCAGACAACCTCTATGAGCAAGCACTTGGCGACAGTAGGAAGGAAAAACTCCCTTTCAACAGGAAGAAACCTGTGACAGAACCAGGCTCAGGGAGGGGCGGGGCCATCTGCCACGACCAGCTGAGGGAGGAAGACGGGACGAAATGACAATGATGCGCGCTGATAAGAAGTGAACCAACCATCTATTTTCTTAACCACTTGACCAGTTCACGGTTGCAGAGGTGCTGGAGTGTGTCCCAGCTGTCATTGGACGAAAGGCAGAGCACGTCCTGGACAGAGTGCCAGTCTGATGCACGGCTAAGAAGTGACCCACCTTTGTAACGTTGAAGGCGCAGGTTAAACCTGAGGTTCAGTCCTCACAGTGCAGAGCTCTCGGCCCAGACGCATTGAACTGTAGAGATTCATGACTAAAAGTGCACAAAGGCAGAAACCCGTGCATTTTCTGTTTGACTTATAAAGCTTCACGTGTGCTTGGTCCTCTTTTTGTGAATTCCAATCATTTTGGAGTGTTGTGCATGTTCACGAGCATCATTCATGTTTTCACATTTAGCTGTGAATGAATGTCATGTTAGGTCAGCAGCAAAGAAGAAGCAGAATATAAAGGCGAGACATTCAGGAAAAATGAGTTTTGGGTAATCTCAGATCTGATGCCACAAGCGGATGAATAACTACCGAAGGCACAAAATAAATGGAGGCAGCAGCTGTTAAAGCGCCACGACTGAAACAAAAGAGACGACGAAGTGTGAATCTATCAAATTAAATCCGTTTAATTACAGTTATTAAATCATTTACAGAAGAAGGTAAGGGTTTAAAAGAAGAGCTGCATCGTTTATAGTCTTCAGTGCTGAAAGTTGGATGTAGCTGTAGTTCTTGTTCTGGATTTCTGAACTTTTAACACAAAAAGCCGTGTTTGTGTGTCGTCTGTGTGCACGCATCCTTCGTATATCCGACCCCTGGACTGTGACGTGGGCGAGCGTCGAGGCTCTGAAAGCGTTTGCTCCTCGCAGTGATGATGGAGGCTGTGCTGGTTCAGAGAGATCAGGGCAGGCACTCAGACTGGAAACAGATTGGCCTCAGCGGGCTGTTATCAGATCAGCTGTTCAGGCCTGCAACACCTGAGAGGGGGGAGGGGAGGTGAGAGTGACACCCCAACCCTCCCCCAAAACACACACACAGACAACAAGGTCAAAGACCAGGCTGTGAGTGTGTGAGAGTAGAAAAACAGATGTGAAGCAAACCTCCGGTGACGAGATGCAACAAAACACCAAAGGACGCCGACGGTAAAGAGCACGTGTCGCCCTCGCAGCACAAACAACCTGTCTCGGAGACTTCACTCCATCACAGCAGCGCATCGCGGCGCGAGGAGACGGACGAGCTGAAGCCGATCAATCGAGCCGCTGATGGATGAAGGGAGGAGCTGCAGGTCTGGACTCGACCCGGCAGGACTCAGGAATGTAAGAGGCGGAGGAGGGTGGAGGAGGACAGAGAGGAGGGGGAGACCATTTGACAGAGCATTTGGTGTCAGAAAACCCCGTCAGTAAGCTCTGGCTCATCTCCACACTTGTTTGTTTTTCCCTGAGGGAAAAACTCCCTGATTAACGTTAAAGTCCAGATCCAGTGTTTCCCACAGATGTCGATCAGTGCTGCATCTGTGCTTTTATAAAAGTCCCCTCTGTAATGTCATGCAAATAAATACCCGAGCAGTGAAAGCCGTGTTCGAACTCCATGGTTTCGGTGAGATCGGTGTAGTTCGTGCAGCAGATGATTTCATATGTCATGAAAATTGCTCACAAGTGGATACAGGTACCAAAATTGGTGCACACACCCGTTTTTCACAGTAGCTGCCAGCTCGGGCAGGAAAATGTCACGTACAGCTGCTCTTTTTCCCTTTTCAATGATCTTAGTGTCAGATTGTACATTTTTCTTTTTTTCTGTAGTAGTAGAGGCTGTAATTTTGTTTCTCCTTCGTCTCCTGGTGGACTCCTGGCACTCGTCCCTGCATGCCTGACTCACCAATGGCTCCAAGAAGCAGTCAGAAAATACTGAAATAACTTCAGCGTCCGTACACGGTCGACAAATGAAGCTTTACTGCAAATTAGTTCTTGTTTTATTGTCCTCCTGGGCAGCTGGGTCAGTAGATGTGTTTTACTGGTCACAACAAAAGCCAGTTTAACGTTTTATGAACATCCTGCATCATCCACCCTGACCTCCTCCCTACACTGACTCTTTGCTCTACAGGAAGCTTTCCAAAGAAACAGGACGTCAAACCATCTGCTGCAATCTTCCTTACACAGTTTCAACATCTGTGTGAAGAAGACGGTGATAATGCTATAAGCTCCGCCTCTCTGATCCTCGCCATTTCTACACAAACTTGAATTTTATCCTCCGCTGCTGGATACTGTGGCGTGAATCACACCAGTGTTACCAACCATTTCAGCTGTTCCCAGTCAGTCCTTCCCATCCCCCCAATTTCCCCTTTTTTTTTCATCACTCATTTCCTTCTTCCTGTTTCCTGTTGGGCTCCACTTCCTGTTCTCAGGGCTGTGCTGTCGGAGGACATCTCGTTCTCCTCCAGTTGGAGGGTAAAAGTGTGCAGAGGTTTCAGACTCCTTGTTGTTTTGTGATTAAGTAACACTTGTTGTTTTCTTCGTGTCTGCTTTCCTCTGTTGGGCTGGAACATTTCCAGGATGGGAAGTGACGTCGTGCTGTGGTTTTATAAGATTTTCTGTAGTATTGAATCCCTGTTAGGAGGCAAACGGACAGGAGATGATCAAAACTGAACAGATCTAAAGCTAGAAAAACTACCTTTTGCTCCGGTCTTGATTGCCTTGTTATAACAGATGCTCAAACAGGCAGGTAGATGTTGCATGAGAGAGGCTGTATGTGCACAACGCAGTCCTGTAAACACTACAGAAAGACATCTGCAGTGTGGATTCTCAGAGATCCATGAACCTATTTGTGCTTTTTACTAAATATTGTTAGGTTTGCTGTTCAGGTTCCTCGAGGAAACGTTTGCAAGCTCCGGATGTGCAGTCTGCCACTGACAGCATTTAAAATGTAAAACCTCTTTATTCTTACAAAGAGGCTTGCATGGTGTGTTTTTATCCTCTGTGGGCTTTTGAACTAATTAGGTTTAAACGCAGTGACGCTGTCATCAGTCAGTGTTGCACATGTGGTTGGATTAGAAAAAACTGTTGATGAATGTTGACTAAAATCAGAGGAACAGCTGGAGACGGTTAAAGTTTACATGTAAAAATGTTACAAAAGCTCAGAGCCTGTTTCCATCGCGCTGTGACTTTGCTGCTGTCTGATGATGCAGATGTTTCTCGGTTTCACTCCTCCAACCAGCAGGAAGAGATCAAACACCTGCTCCCAGCCAATCACAAGGCAGGATACTACTTAAGCTCTCACTCTCTCTTTTTTAAAATTTGGATTTTCAAAGGTCCAGATAATATTTCTCCAGACAGACATGCAGAGGTCACACGAGCTTCAAACATCTGTCGCCTGACCACGCTGTCACTGTAAATGGGCTTCGTGTGTTTTGGTCTTTCTCTGTTTTGGCTACAGACTGACAGATAAACCTTTGTGTGTGTGTGTTGTGTGTCTGTCTTTTGTCTGAGGCATGTCAGTACTCGCCGTTCTCTCCACATTTTTCCTTTAAACCCAGTAAATCTGGAGCCAGCTGTCTCCGTCTGCAGCTCCAGCACACAAACCTGCGCGTTTAATCACGAAGCTCCACGAGAAAATACTTCATTGTTTCAGATCCATTTAAATCGTATCTCTGCTCATATTGTGCATTTAATCCCAGTTCAGAGACCGACAAACACAGACTGAATCCCTAACCCGAGGATCTTCAAGGCCTTGCCTTTTCCAAACTATTAAAGCCTCTGAGTCATTCTTAGTGGCTGACATACTTAATTATCACCATGAACTCAAAGTATTTGTAGGTTTTCTTTGTAAAAACTCTCGCGAAAGCACCAAATGTGATGGTTTCATTCTCTAATGAATGCAACATCCTCTCCTGTTTGCTTGCTAAAAATGCAGAGACCGGCTACTTTAGGGCACGTTGAGCTTTTAAAGAATAAAACTGTATGAAGCATTTATGTGACGTGTGAACTTTGTCTTTATTTTGCCGTCAAACAGAAAATGGGTTTAAGGTTTTACCTGCACTCGGTCAGCTTTCTTTGCATGTAAAACAAATCTGCAATTAAAATGTGAATCCAAACGTTTTGTTGGTGTTTGGGTCGAATCAGGTGGGCGAGATTGATGCTTCTCTGTTGGCCGCTGAAGGCTTGGAAGCATCTACAAATAAGCCACAACATCAGATTTGTGAGAACCAGGTCAGGATATTCTCCACAGTGTCCCTGTGGGTGCAACACACTGGCACACCTACCTGCTAATTGGTGCTAATAAAGACGTTTGTATCACAGAGCAAGCAGTGTTATTTGATCCTCCATTAAAAACGCTCCAAAAGGCAACAGCAGCACAAAAACATTGGGGAGGTCCAGTTCAGTGACTGCAGTTAGCTGAGGTGAGACCCTGCAGACACCGAGCTGCTACATCTGCTTCACCCGTATGCAGGTGGATCAGTTATTAAAAATCCCCCCTGTACAGCTGTCCACAGACACCAAACCTTTCTTCATACCAGCCAATAAACGTGCTTTTTAATGCTGAGAAGTTGCACATTTTAATGAGAGTCTATGGTGAGCTACTGGCTTTTGCAGCCACCAACATGTGGCCAAACAACTGCAAGGTTTGATGCTGCTTGAGTTTAACAGCTCACTTAATGCACAGATGCACACATATAGAGTCATATGGAGTATACATAAATTGGCCAAATCAAGCGTGCAGAGCTACCTGCCGTGGCGAGCGCTGTTAATAAAGGAGCAGCTGAAAGTGCACCTACATGTTTCACTATTTAAACATTTGTTTGTGCTGTAGTTTGCTAATGAGACCTCGTCCTCCAGAGTTGGTGATTTTCTTTCTTTCTTTTGGTCTTTATTGGACAGGACAGATATAGAGGAGAGTAGACAGGAAAGAGAAAGAGAGGGCAAGAGGAAATGTGTCTCAGGAAATGGTCCAGGATGGAATCAAACCCAGGCAGGGTCGCCTGCTCAGCCAGAGCCACTCCAAGTATTTCTTAGAAAGGTTTTTTTTTTTCTACCTTTATTTTTTATTGGTAATTTCTCGTGTAAATGTATTTGTTAAGGTTCTAAGTTCAAGCTAACTGCATGTAGTTTTTACATTTTAAAATGTTTACTTTGATAGTATTTGTGACTTTTTGAGAGAAAATCTGTTGTTTTGAACTTTAGCTTATAATCTTTTATTGACTTCCTGATTGGTCCTCACTCTACCACCTTCTTCTTTTTCTTCTTGTGCTTTTGTTCTCCTAGGTCAGGAGCGCTGAAGACTGTTTGCCTCCCTCTTCAGGCCCATTTTGGAACTGCAGCTTCACCGTCAGCTAACAGCTAACCGAGCAGTGAGACGCCCAGTTAGTGAAGCAGTGCTGTGGTTTGTGTTCTGACTGTTGGATGGCCACAGGAGTGAACTACTGGAACTCTTATGAACCCAGTTGCAAGGTGAGAAAGTCCCGAAGGTTCTGATTGGCTAATTGGTCAAAACATGGTGCTGACATCACATGAGCAGCAGGGTTTGTCAGTGTCATCAGGACTGCAGGAAGTCTGTGCTAGCTTGCAGTACTAACCTTTATTTGTGATGACAACGTGTTGCAGGTGAGAGAGTGTGTGTGGGGAGGTGAACAGGAGTCGAGTAGTGAGGAAGGAGGAGGTGGAGAGGGCATATGGGACACACAAGCCATGGAGGTCAAAGGTCAACTCATCTCAGCACCTGGTGAGAATAAACGCTGACATGTGGTGATGCTACACTCTCGAGTGTGTCTGTTAGCTGTCTCTTATGTGTGTGTGTGTTGCTTGCATGTTGCAGACCCTCTCACCTGCCCAGACAGGAAGCAGAGAGAGCGAATGGTGGAGCTACAGGAGAGGAGGCGGAGTCTCCAGGCGCTGCTTAGCAGCCGATTGGCTGAGCTGAGACGGATCTGTCTGCAGGAAGCTGTAAGTGATGTCATAAAAAGAGATGACAATATGACTAAGACACTGACAGTGCATTCCCACCTAAACCAAAGTCTTCTTAGCTCTGCAGCTAACTAGTCCTCTTCACTCTCCAACTAATCCTTTTATCCCTCTCTGCAACTAGTCCTCTCCACGTGGCCTTCAGATGTTTTTATCTGGTGCTTGAACCTCCTCAGATGCTCTTTTTATGTCTCTAACTAGTCTTCTCTATCCAGTCCCCAACCTCCGATTACTTCAGCTGACTCTACCTTAGTTTTTACTTTAACAATGACTAAAGTAACTGCCAGATAGCTGTAAGTTGGGTTTTCCTGTGTTTTCCTGATCAGGAGCTGACGGGTGCAGTGCCCAGTGATTTCCCCCTGGAGGCAGGGGAGAAGCCCCCCTGTGTTCGTAGGAGAGGTGGGACGTCCCGCCAGGGAAACAGGAAGTGTCGAGTAGAGGTGAGGAGCTGAGGAGTGATTTGACTCTAAATAATTTCAACAGTGGTGGAGAATTTTACTGTCCCCCTGTGTGTGTGTGTGTGTGTGTGTTTGGTGTTTTTACTGTCCCCCTGTGTGTGTGTGTGTGTGTGTGTGTGTGTGTGTGTGTGTGTTGTTGATGGAACAGTTTTGACCTTCATGTGTGTTTCACGCTGAGGCAGTCTGTTTGTATATCCCTGTGCGTGCATGTTTGGTGACCTTTATATGCTGTGTTTTATCTTTAGAGGAAGACGCTCAGCGTTCGAAGCCGAAGAAAAATTTATTCAGCGGAGCTCTGAGGAAACACAGCGACTCTGAGCACAACGCACACACGCAGACACACACAAACGATGGGAACTGTACAGCACACACAGAACACACACATACCACACACACACACACACACACACACACAAGAGACTCAACACACGCACACACACACACACACACACACACACACACACACACACTATCCGGTTTCTGCTGCCATATTCACCTGGCACACATTTATGATACAGATGGTACCTGGCCCATCTCGTTCTTCTATAGGGGAGCACTTGCAAAAAACAACAAGGACTTCGCAGGGCAAGTGCTGTTGTGCACTGGTGCTGTATAAATAAAATTAATGCAGCACTTTTCACAGATAGGAGACACAAACTACTTTGTACTTTACTGATCTCTTTAGAAAGTTATTAGACCTCTTAAACTAGTTCCTAGACCTGTGCAGTGTGTACTCCGATCTCTGCAGGTAGTGTTATTACCGCTCTAACTCGTCCCGCTACCTCAGAAGTCCTCATACATCAGAAAGCGAGTCCCCAGAACCTTCCAACGAGTCTTCACACTCTGCAACTTATGCATCCATTTTCTAAATAATGCGAGGACTGGTATGTATCCAGGCTCTGGTCAGATCGCCAGTTCATCACAAGGCTCTCCAACTGGTTCACCAACCTCCAAAACTGGTCCTCAGATTTCTGCAACGAGTTCAAGAGGTTTAAAAAAATGTTGCTAAAAATCCCAAGTTAACGTAAATGTTTCTGACTGACTTTTAAAAGTCTACAGAATACTCCTGCCAGGGATTCAGAAACTGCACTTCACAGGTTTCCGACATTAGCTTCGCATCTCACTCATGCCCAAACACACTAATCCCATCCTAGGTGAGGAGAACTTTCACATCATGGACATGGAAGGCCTTTCTTATCTGCGCAGGTTTGTTCACATGCGAGTGGTCAGAGGCTGGGACTGGTCAACGTGAGGAGAGAAGGGGGATACAGTTTTTGCTTTTTGTAATCTCATCATTACTATCACATCTCGCATGTTTTCATTTGAGTCCATTATGTAACGTTCGCGCAGCGAGTAAAACCCTGCAATCAGCTCTAGTCAAAGATATGAGTCTGTTTGCATCACACTCACTGACCTCACAACTAAATTAATCAGTTTCCTGAAAGCCGTCCTCTTTGGAGCGTCTTCAAAGGACTAAAGACGCAGAAGGCGCAGTCAGTGCGATAGATGTGACATAGATACACATGCATACATATGGAGACACTCACAGCTGGCAGTAGATGAGAAGCCATTGTTTCAGGAAGATGAGGAAACCAGCGTCTTCCTGCTTTTATTCTTACTCTGTTCCTGTGTGTGTGTGTTTCCAGACGACACAGTGAGGTCAGAGAGCAGCTCGACATCAGACTCAACAGGACACGACAATGGTAATGAACACACACGCGCGCGCACACACCCTTCTATCTGTACGAGGACCATCACTTAATGTTTTTCCAACACTCCTGAGCCCGAACATAAACCCGATTCTGATGTAACCCTGAAACAGAAGGTCTGTGCTGTGGACCTGCTCTCACTCTGAAGCTCTCAGTGGTCCTCGCAAAGATGGATGTACAAGCAAACACACTGTAAAACTGGTAGTGTAGCTGCAGCGCCCTCAGCTGGCTGACTGGAGGAATAACAGTAAAAGTTGAATGCAGTTCTGCTCTCATTTTGGAGAACTGCACGGCTGCTGGCAGTGAATAGGCGAACAGACTGATTCGGCATAGGATGTTTTGATTATTTAGCGTTTTTTTTTATTTTTAACACATGTTTTTATTCTCTCTCTATATTTTTATCATAAGACATTTTGTATACTAGACATCAGGCAAACACTAGACAGTTAATCAGTTAATTATTTTATCTATTTCATAATGTGCAGGTTTATCGATCTTTTTAACGGTCGTGTTTATGAATGTGATGTTTTCCCTGCTACACTGTTCCGAAATTAAATGTCCTTAAATTATAAGACCTGCTTGTCTTACAAACATCGTGATATCTGACATAATCTTCATTGTGCACGGTTACCATGGTTACAGCTGTCTTTATCCTGACTTACAATATCATAAGGAAAATATAAGTGATTGACAGCTCTTATAAGTTGAACTGAGGTATAGATTTCAATTAAAGTTAATATTTCTAGCACAAGTAAATTTCTGTCTATGTATCTGGCAGATGACGGTGTGTCTCAGTGTCGCCCCCTGCTGGTTTCTTCTGGGTCTCCGGTGGAGGTTTTCTATCAGAACAGAACCAGGAGGAACTCCGTGCACAGGTACAGCTCAGAGCACGTCCACGTTTGTGTCACGGTCTGTGATCTCATGATCGGAGCTCACAGATTTCTTGAGGTTTCATGTTCAGCGTCACCTCATCATGTTTGGTTTTGGAAGCACGAACAGCCCCTCCCCTCTGTATACTGAAAATATTTCCTTTTGTCTTTCAGAACTGAGCATCTGGACAGCCAGAAGCCCCTCCCACTGCCTCCCTCACAACCTCCTCCCCCTCCCCCTCGCTCTCAGGACTCCTCTTCCTCTGGCCCGTCTGACCCTGGAGCAGGAGGGGAGGTAGGACTCAAGGCTAATGCAGCTCGCCGTAGTAACAGCTCTGATGGCCTCCTGGACCGCATCACCCCTCCTGAGGATGATGTTGGGGTGCAGCAGGGGGGATTGTGGGTAAACGGGCTGCCGGGGTCCAGAGGAACAAGCACAGCCGGCGCGTATTGGAACTCGGAGACGCTGACAGACGGACGGTCGAGGGCAAATAATGGAGTCAGCGATGGGAGAGGAAAAGGGGGAGGTGCAGGGCGAGGAAGGGGAGGAGGAAGGGGAGACAGAGGAGGAAGAGGAGCGGGGTACAGCGATGTCCTGCTGGACTATGTTTGGGGAAAACAGCAGCAGCTGCAGAGACAGCATTCTCAGCCCCACAGACAGCCAATCACATCGCAGCAGCAGGTAGTCTACAATGGCTACTCCCAGCAGCCATCAGGAGCCCCGCCCACCTACCGCGGCCCCCAAGGCGACCAGCGGCGGGTCACGGTAACCCGAACCAAATCGTGCGGTCCGTTCCTCCCGGTGCAGCAGAGCCAGACTGATACCCACAATCCCCCTCTGGTCGCCATTCAGCCCGACCCCCACCCCCACCTGCTGCCGCCCCGACCCCCTCAGCTGCCCCCCAACCAGGACTCCCAACTGGAGGAGGCCACCAGGAGCCTCCACAAGGCCCTCGCCCTGGAAGGTGAGTATTGTTACCCTTTAGCTGCTCTGCACTTCCTGTACGGAGGCTTTGGGGCTCATTAGCTTACAGCTCAGCCTCTCTTACCTCCTGATGTTTGCTGATCTGTGAAGCTGTGAAGCTCAAACGTGTTGAATGTTTCATGGGATGGAGATAAAACTGGGTCAGTGCAGCAGAAACTGTCTACTGGTGTACTGCAGTGAGGAGGTGATGCCACCTGGTGGAAGTCAGACAGAATAACACAAATATGTTTGCTTCATCCATTCATTGCTTACCCACGCTTGCATCTCTGGGCAATCATCTAAGCAGAGAAGCTAAGACTTCTCTAGACCTCACGTGATTCTGCAGCATGTCCTGGGTTTGCCCCAGGGTCTCCTCCTGGTAAGACTCACCTAGGAGGCGTCCAGAAGGCATCCTGTTCATCCTGAGCCACCGAGCAGGGACTCTACTCTGGCTCTCAATCCCTCTGTCCGTCTCACGGTCCACTCTCCCTTCACTTATTTAAATCCCAAGATATTTAAACTCTTCCACTTGGGGCAGCAACTCATCCTGGACTCTGAGAGGGTACTCCATAGTCCCGGAGTTGGAGGTGCTAATTCTATTCCCACTCTTTCCCACTTGGCCTGAGACTGCCTCAGTGTAAACTGGAGGTCACCGCCTGTTGTTTGTTTCATCACTCAGTTTGTCTACACTGCATCAAGTCAACTTTATTGTCTGTTATCAAGTCTCAGGCGCACTACCATAGAGTTTAAATAGAAGGGTAAACGGCGCTCACTCCTTCTGTGACCTCATTTCTAGTTTCACTTCTTGTTTAATGCAACCCGATGTTCATTTATTGAGTTATAGTCCCCAGTAGATAAAACGGGGTTTGTGTATTCAGACAGATAAGTTGTCACCACACGCTCGTGTGACACATAATGAGGCAGGTGGTTTAAAAACACCCGGATTGTAACCATCAAAAGAATCAGAGTGAAACCTCAACCCGTTCATGAAGCTTAGCTAACCAGTGAGTGATCGGTTAGCTAAGTGACTTCCTCTATTTTTTTTAAATGTGTAATCTAAGGTTCAGTACACGTAACAGTGCAACAGACCACTGTGGTTTGATGTGGGTGTCATTAACAACTGTGGTTATACTGAGAGTCTTTAAACCATATCTTCTATCTAGACACAGCTAAAGTCTGCAGGAGATTCAGAGGTTGGCCTGAACCTGCTGAGATGGCTGACGATTAAAGACAGCCAGCTCAGTGAAACTTGCTCTGAGTGTGGTGATGGGAGAAGTTTCCATGGAGCAGAAACTGTGATGAGCTGTTGATGTGTGATTGACAGGTCTGAGGGACTGGTACCTAAGGAACACCTTAGGCTCCTCCCACCAGAACCAGGCCAATGGAAAGGTGACCGCAGGGACCAACGGCAGTAAGATGAATGGAGGGGTCAAAGGTCAGGCGGGAGGAGGCGGGGCTCTGCAGCGGAGACGGACGACACACGGTGTCATTCAGCAATCGGCCTATCAGACGGAGACGAATCATCATCATCACGCTGCGCCGCATCACAAACACACGCTGCCGCATTCAGCCACGTTCCACGGACACCCGCTGCACGGCAGGTATGGGTCAGATGACCACGCCCCCCTTTATACTCAGATGTTTGTTACATAGTTTAAGACGCAAATGTGTCCGGACTAAAAGTAGATTAAAATCATGAAAACCTGCTGAAATCTACTTGATCCTTTTTTCGAAGGACGGTTTTTCTTCACTTCTAGTCTTTGCTTTGAAAGCCGGAGCGTCCGACTCGTCTTTGATCACAGCAGGTTCTTTATTCCAGACACGGCAGCAAAAACTTGCTTAGATCTTCCAACGTGATTATCCTCAAGCTCGATGATGGTAATCAGTGTAAATTAGTCAAAACGTATTCAGCAGAGAGCGCTTCTCCTCAGCTTTGAGCCTTGAAGCCTCCTCGTTACAGATCCGCTCCAACCTGCTGGTCACTGCGGTCGGTCCGAACCCTGAAGAACTCTTATCCTCTGTTCAGCAGTAATGTTTGTTTTGAAGCTGCAAGAGTGATATTTAAAATGAGAACAAATGTGTTAAAGTACCTAAAGGTCAAACAAAAGCAGCGCAATGAGTTTGAGGCGACTTTTAGGAAGACTTTCCTGCTGTGTGGGTAAATATCCATTTCTGTCCTTCCTACAGGTCTGTGGATGGCTCGCTCTACCACGACTCGTTTCCTGCTCATAAACAGGAAGTCCCTCTCAGAGATCCGCCGATGGACCAACCGTCTCCTGGGACTCTGGTCTGACTCAGCAACCAATCACGATGCTGAGAGGCAGGCAAAGGGACTAATTCCAGGCTGGCTTCCTGGGATGAGCAGTATGAAGGAATGCGTGTCCAGGTGTCTGAATCAAACACACCTTGGTACTGATGAATGGAAGTTCCTGATCGTACAGGATGGAAAACCCCGCCCGCCTCGTCCTCGTCTGCCCTCAGGGTCGAGCTTCTGTTTGTAAAAATGAACCAAACCCCAGACCAGGTCCAAGGAGGGAGGAGGTCCAACCCTCCTCCCTCCTTGGACCTGCTCCTCGCTGCTCGGGTCACTGCTGCTCTGCTCGGTGAACTTCTTCTATCAGGGATGGACTTTAAGTCAACAGCTGCTTTTCCACCAAACTCTCCAGAAACATCAGTTCTACTAGGAACTAATGACAGGAAAAAGTTCCTGCAGCAATCTGTGTTGCAAAGAAGAAGATTGAGCGATTTCCTCTGACAGTTGTCCCCTGCAGGCATTAAAGTCTGGATTCAGAAAGTAATCTGTCTCGTTCTGCTTCGCCCTGATTACTGCCACCAAAAGTGTCATCTGCTGTGGAAGATGCTACATTTCTGGACTAATTAGTGATGTTCACATGCACGACCTGCCCTGAGATTTCTCAAACTATCCTAACGGCTACTTCACACTGAGGGATTTTAGTTTCTAACATGTAAGCGACGTAAATGGTCGTGGCCAAATCTTTGGTTCTCTTCGCTCAATGGAGTCGCAGTTCTCAGAGAAATGAACTCAGCCCGATGATCAGTGGCCAAAAGCAGCCGTAACTGTTCAGAAAGGAAGGTCCGGGTTCCTACGGTGGCATCAGACTGATGCTGAAACACCAGCCACATGCTGTACGCGTCTTTTCCAAATACATTTTAAGATTTATTGTTAAAAGCTGCAGATGGACGAGCCGAAGACGATTCTCTGCTTTTGTGGAAGTCGTTATTTCTCAGGCGTTCAGATTGAAGATGGAGATACGGCGTCTCTCACAGGTTCCTGTTTCTGGGATAGCTAGAACAAAGACTTCTGGAGTCCTTTCAGAGATGCAGCCATTTTCTGAAAGGTTTTAGATTAAAGCAGAAACTGAACAAGGTGTCCGTGGCTCTGTTTCTACACCCTTCAGACTGTGCTTAGACAATCAGACTCTCAAAACACCAACGAGGAGGACGTACCTCCTCTGAAGACAGATGACATCACCAGCTACCTGCAGCCAACCAGCAAAGCGCAAAAAGAACTTTTTGGTGACTTGATCAGGTGACCTGTCGATCCCTCAGGTGAGTCCAGGCAGGGAGCGTCGCGGTGAGGTTCTCCCGGTTTGGACTCAACATCTCTGCACTAAAACTCGAGCACAGAGTTTACTGACACCAGCTGAACTGTCGCTGCGGCTGTTTGTGGCTTTAAGCAGCTGCAGAGCCCTCGAGTAGAAACCAAACGTGAACAGAATAAATCCTCTGAAGTAAACGGAGCTTCCCACCTCACTGCTGCAGAGGGACTCACAGAAGCTGACGTACTCACGAGCCTTTCCTCCGAAAAGGGAAATATTTTCTGTACGCGTTATCTGACAACTTTAGATACTTGGAAACGAGGATGCTTGCAAACGGGACACTTTAAAAGCCGATACAAACTGCTGAAAGGTTCATTTGGTTTCTGAACACTCGACTTTTTAACCGAGTCGAAGGATTTGAAATGTGAATATCTGACACTTTGCATTTTAGTAATTCACTTCTAATCATTTTAAGGTTTGGATAGTTTGTTGGTTTCCACTGCAGGAACACCGGAGAGGTTTTATGGTTAAGTTTTTACATTTAGCAGCACTTTGCAGTGAGAAATTACAAACGCAGAAAGTTTCTTTTTATTTTAACCCCTGGCAGCTGTTTCTTATCAAAGAGCCAGTTTCACACATGCAACTCACACAGCTTTACTATGACTTCAGCGCATGTTCAGCTCAGTCAGATCACAGATAAACCAGTATTTAATTCCCGAGTGCAAAGTCGACGCTTTAGCCGATGCATGAATTCTGGTGCATCGTGGCCTCCGAGCTGCCCATTCCAGGCAGTTTAACCCCAGAGAGTAATTTACATCATCCTGCTTTGTCCCCAAATGTGACAAAGGAAACTTAAACTCTTGTAGTCTGAACCTAGAATTTGAACGACTAGCACATATTTTGTCAGAACCACACCTGGAAGACTCCTTTCAGGGCAAAACAAAGGCACATGGTCGGTAAACGCGTCCTTTAGGGAATGTGCTTGAGATGGCCCACAATGAGTGGGGCTCTATGGCGCTCTTCCACAGGTCACTGATTCGGTTTAGAGGATCCTTTTTAGAAATGTTAAAGGTGAAGTCTTCAGTTTATCATTAGACATCAGTAGAACACCAAGACATCACAAGAATCCCCTCAAAATGTTCAACTACTGTTCCTATAAAAAGCAAAAGACACTAATTAAGTTTGGCTGCCATCCCCTTTGGTGAAGGCTTCTCTCATTTGTTTCCAATACTCTTTTCTATGGAGCTGAAACTTTGGATTGTGGTAAAATATCTTTTTTTAGTTATTAGGTGTTCGGCAGCCTCCTGAGATGAGTCGCCTTCATGCACCACAAACAGCTGCTTCTAGATTTTCATAAGGTCTTAACAGACCAGTTGGCACACATTAGCAGAGTGACAGCTGAGAAAGTTGTTTGCATTTGTGAAAATTACAGAAGAAGAGTTAATAAATATTTAAGCAATTTGGCTCCGGGGACTCCCATTCATTGAGGGTTTTGCATTAACAGGAAGTGTAAAGGCTCTTTGTTGAATGAGGCACCAATTCAAGGAAAATACCCCACAGCTACCCGTAGTTCCTGCACTGGAAACCCCTCCCCAGTTTTTGTTGTTCATGTTTTTTTAAACAGTAAATCCAGATTATGATCAGCAGATGAATCCATAATGAAACAGGCATCAGCTGCGACACAGTTTATTCTCGCAGAAAGACGAAAATAGTCACATCTAAGGGAACCAGGAGTTGTTTGATCAGACACTCGATTGATTAAGAGTGATCGCTTTGGAGGTTTCTGTATTTGTGGTTTAAATGAGATCCAGATGTGGAGAAACAGCATCAGCAGCTGGAAAGCTGCAAGAACCACTCAGACCTTCTGCCCCATTCGGAGCCCTCAGTGAAGCCATTGTCCTGCTGAGCTGACCGGGACTCCAAGTCCAGGACGACTGAAGCAATAAGAGGAGCTGTTCCAAGTTTCCCTTTGCAAATTTTATCGCTCTTTCAGGAAAAAAACAAAAAAAGCATTTGCAGCGACAATCAGGAAATGTCACAGTCGTCACAGTAGTGACTGTTTAATCGATGAATTTGAATTTATTCTGTTTTTTTCTTTTGTTTTTTTGGTACTCTGCTCCAGAAAAAAGATTTTATAAAAATGCCCGTGAATGAAATGCAGCTTTTTCAGCGCTGTGAAGTCAGTGTTATTAATCCATAAGTTATTGATCAGGATCTGTGTCCACACGTTCCTACTGTCTGTATTTATTGATTGTCTTTCAGCGTGCGGTTGTCTTCATAAGCTGCAGCTTTGCCTGACCCTGTCCCAGCTTTGTATTTTTAAATTCAGCTTCACTGAAACCGGCCTGACCTCCAGCTTCCCCCACAATGAAGCCGCGGTCACATGACCCAATATGACGACAAACTCAGACCAAGTCGGTAGATCAGACTGAGACTTGAGAGGTTACGATACATCAAAGAAAGTTTCTCAGGTCACAGATTCACTTTAGAAGAAGATTTTAAGACATTTTAAAGGTGAAAACATCAGATTTGTGTTCTATCACAAAAGCAAAAATCATATCTGATTTAAGTTTGGCTGTCGTCCCCGTTAATGTAGGCTTCTCCCATTTAGCACTATCCTGTTTCCAGCGCTCTTCTGTTGATTTCAGTGTGGATCTCAAACTTGCTCAGAGAGCAAACGTCAACTTTAATTTTGAGGATCGAGAGAGCTGGATCTCCAGTTTTCACACATGACCTGTAGCCCAGAACTGTTCCAGGACTTACCCAAATACATAAAGTGGTCTTTAATCTGCTCCAGCTCTTGGATGTCTGGTGTCATGTAGGAGAGCCATCTTTGAGACAGTCCAGAGTGATTTGGTGCCTTATGAAGCTGAAGCTTCAGGCTATTTTCTAACACTGTTTAATCAGACATGAATGAGTATTTAACCTGCCAGCTGCTTAGGAAAAGTCATCGATAATGGGTTGTGGGTATGGCTGAATAGACCAACTAACAGTAGGGTGCATTCACCACGAGACTAAATCTATTTCCAGCAGTGTAAGAAGTTTAAAGTCCAAATAGTGTCTTTACTGGAAGAGCCCACAGCGTTAGGAGGATGAGCTACGCCTGGTTTTCTTTAAAAACTAACAGGCCTGCCCATATTCTCTCCAGTCTCCAAGGATCATATTTTATCAAGCGTTGTTGAGGGAGAACATTCAATGGAAACCAAATGAATTTAAGGAATTCAGCAGCAGGTGATTCGGGAGAGACTGGGAATGTTGTATTGACCTGGGAGTGGGTAATGGCCAAATCCAAATCAGGGCCATTTGTTTGCATCTTTTAGGCACGTTTGCAAAACGTTTCAGTCATATTTTGCGTAAGCATCGCCGACCTCCAGAGATCCAGGCAGGGTGTTGGATAGTTTTATTTTTCTGTCTGGTCATGTGACCCTCCGGCTTCAGAAAGTCTCAGCATGCCCCTCTCCTCACTCCACGCTCACACCAAAGCAGAAACATGTGAAGATACGATGTAAATACAGGACGCGTGTTCACGACTGTTCGAGCTGCCGTACTGCTCTACCTGTACATAATACTGCAGCGCCACTAAACATACTGCATTACTGCAGTACCAGGATATAATGGTGTGGTACCAGTCTGAATATTTGTCACATTCTGTACTCTCCAGTACCAGTATTAGCTTGAGTGCAGTGCTGTACTCCTGCTGTAGTACTGGTAATGTGCAGTGCTAGTATTCAGGGACCAGGACTGCAGACGTGCTGATGTCCAGGTTCAGTGGAGCCTCTCTCAACCAAACCCTGTACAGTATTTTGATGATTTAACATTTCTTTCTTTCTGTGTCTCAGTATGAGAGAAAATTTCCTCCAGCTGAGTTAAGTACTTGGATTTTTAGGTTAAAGCTCTGTTTCCTGTACTGCTGAAGTTGTACTAGTCTCCAGTACAGCTCTTTGCTCTGGGGCCTCCTGCTGCCATTCTGCGTCCCAGTTCAGGTCCAGGACCAGCTGTAGTACCACTGTGTGGACTGTGGCTCTGCTACGATGCATTCAGGTGCACTGTGTACAGTCTGTTTTTTCTGCTGTACAGTAACTCTGTTTAAAAAAAGGTTTTCTATTGGTCGTTTGTACTTTTTCCACTCTGAACTCTTTCTGATGTTTCATGATGGAAATGAAGCTTGGTGTAAATAAAGCCTGAGGCTGTCAGCAGGTGCTTTTTAAATAAAGATTTCTCTTCCTTTAGATCTGCAGTGTTTTATTGTTGGATTTTTTTTTCAGCGCAGTCACACAGGGGAGTAAGTGTTAGATCCTCTTGTTTCCTGGCTGTTTTTACTCGTTTCTCACAAGTAAATGCAAGTGTGCAAACATCACGATGCCAACAATGATCTGAGAAAAGAAAATTCACTGACATCTGTAGTTCAGTGTGTCTGAAACAACTTTACTGCGCGCACAGTAAAATAATACTGACAATGTAGGGACTCAAAAAATGTCTAAGGACACAGTCTTACCTGCCTCAAGGAACTTTATATTGTAAAGTAGACTCTGCTATAATACAGAGAAAACCCAAACAATTACATGGTCCCCGATAAGCAAGCGCTTTGGCGACAGTGGGAAGGAAAAACTTGCTTTTAACAGGAAGAAACCTCCAGTAGAACCAGGCTCAGGGCGGGGCAGCAATTTGGTTCAAACAGTTAGGGTTTGTGGAGGAAGACGAGACAAAAACATGCTGAGGAAGAGAACCAGAGATTAATACTAACTAATAATTAAATGCAAAGTGGTGTAAAAACACAGTGATTAATGAAGAAACACTCAATGCATCAGCAGCCTCGGCCTATTGCAGCATAACTAAGGGAGGATTCAGGGTCACCTGATCCAAAGGCGCTCTGTGCCATGTACAAAGTCACTTCAGCCATCTTTCCTCCCTGTTCTGATGCTCTGTTCAAACTTTAGCAGGGCGTCTTATCCACATCTGCTTACTTCAATAGATTCAGCTGCTGCCATGTGATTGTCTGATCACATATTTGCATAAATAACCAGCTGAACAAGTTTGCCTGACAAAGTGCTGATGTGTTTAGTGTGCGGTCCAGCAGTAGGAAGTAATTGTGACAGAATATGCAAAGCAGAAACCAAATGAGTTCATTGTTTGAACAAATCTTAAACCCTTTTAACTCAAACTAAGGTCTGTTTAATACAACTAAAGAATTAGCAGAAGACTATGAGCTACCTGTAAATGAACACTCAAGTTCATTATTGCTGCTATTTGTAATCACTATGTTATAAACTGTATACAAAGGATGGAAGACACCTCAATGACAAACATGTTTTTAGGTATTGCTGAATTGTGGATGTGGCGGTTGCTGTTTTTGTTATATTTGAATATAATTTTGCATGTGCATTGTTTTCATTATGATTCAGTGTATGACTGCTACTTTTGAGCAGGTCTCCTGAGAGATTTTGATCTAAATGTAAGATCCTGGTGAAACTGGGTATAAATTCATGTTCTTTCTATCAAGTGGAAGTTATTTAGAGAATTTAGGCTTTCTGACTCAAATTGTATTTTTTTAAAAAGAAAAACGTTTATTCCTTATATGTATATATATTTATTTTATTTTATTTTTTCCCACCAGAAATTTGCAGTTCTTTCTCAGACATTTGGCATTATTCTTCTCATGAATTTCCAATTATTGCTACGTCTTTTCATTGTACATTTGCAAATTTATTTCTCAAAAACTTATTTTTCATCTTTTAGTTCATAAATTTCCCATATTTTTGTCTGAAATTTGGTAGTATTTTTTTTTACATAAATTTGTCAATTTTTGCAAGGTTTTTTTTTATTGTTAATTTAGAAGTTAATTTTGTAAACTTTAAATAATTTTATTTGAAATGTATCACTTTAACCTCCAACCATCAGAGGTTTTATTTCATTTATTTTTAAAATATCACACCCCCTCCCCACCACCCTGCAGCTACTTATATTTTGTTCGGATAAAAGCAGAAGGAGGAGAGGGAGGTCACGTCCTCAGTATCGGAACGCGGCCCGCCCTTCAGGGCACGTTGTGTCGGTATCCGGACGCGGGCCGCTGCTCAGGTAAACAGATGCTGAACTTTTCTCTGCCTCCGCCGGTGTGACCGTCCTCGCGCCGGTTCAGTGTAGCAGAAGAAGTTGGTGGAGGAGTGACGGCGGGTCGTGCGCGCGTCTGTCCCGGGCGGCTGTGAAGCAGGAGGAGCGATTTAACCCGGAACTTCGTGCGCTTTTCATGTCCACATCAGAGAAACAACAAAGTTCCTGTTAGCAGTTAGCTTCAGTTAGCAACCGTGGGTCCGCTGCCGGGTCACCCAGCCCGGAGTAAAGTTCGAGTCCGGGTCGAGAGCTGCTCGGCGGGAGGGCAGGACACTCTGCGAACGGCAGTAGTGTTATAAACGAGTTTGCGCGACAGCGCGCCGTTAGCCGTTTGTTACGGTCAGTGTTCACGGGAGACTTAGAAGCTAGGGGGACCGGAGCTAACACACCGGAGCTGGACTCTGTACACCGACACACCGACTGTGGATGTTCAACAGGTCACCGACTGCTGCTGCTGAACCCGGGTGAGTGTTTACCAGAGTACCCGGAACACCGACAGGACACCTGCGGGGCGTTAAAGTGGAGCCGGTCCCCCTGGTCGATAGTAAATGAGCGAGAGAGAGAGAGAGCAAGGATCTTATTATTAATGTTGTATAATCTCTATACGTTTATTAACGTTATATAACAGTGTGCAGTATGTCACAGCACGTTTACTGACCTTATATAACAACATTTTGTCCGATTATTACATATATCACAGACCTAAATTCCTTCTGTCTGTTCACAACACTTATAATACGTATAAAGTTACACTAATCAAATCGGGTTACATGGGGGTGTGTGATTTAGTTCATGGTCACATACAGCTCAGCGTGGGCCAATGAAAGCATTGCGTAATAATCTTTGGGTTATTCCGTGTCAAACCAGTAAAAGCTGAAAATACCTCCACGTGATCCCCCAGAATCAGCTGATTTCTTTAATATAATAACTTTAGCGTTTCTAATGAAGTAATGGAAAGTTTTCCCTTCATATTATGGCTGTTCTCAGAGTTAGAGACCCCCAAGCAAGAACACATTGGAGCCCTTATAACTTAATAAAATTCCAGGACTGAAAACACATGTAAGCTCTGTTTAAACTGCACATGAATCAGGTTTAGATCCACTGCAGGTGTGACAGTCTACAGCCAACATTTCATTTTTCTATAATTCATTTTAAGCTTTATTATCATGAGATGAAACATAGATTCAGCAGTGAAAATGCACTAATTTAATGTGTATAACATGTTTTATCTGTGTGCTTATAAGTCACTGGAGAAAAATGGGAAAAGTATTTTTTGAGTTACCTTTCAGGGCTCAAGGGTCAGAGGACCACGTGGGACAGGTGGCTGGACAAACAGGTTATAGCATATGAAAGGTCTTTCCGGGGTCGTCCTCTGGCTGATATTCCTTCTGCATCAGAATAATTTTATGTTTTTAACAGAGCGTAAATGTGTTTTGTAGCTGGGGATGTTTAACATGGATATCCTTTTAAGGTATATAAGAAGACATAACAGAAGAGCAGTTGAAACAGCTTGTCTCGAGCTGACATTACATGTGCTTCACAGAATTAAGTGGCTCTTTAAAAGCTCCGGTGGAGTTATTTAGGTCTAAGTAACAATTTTATTTGATGTTTTTATAGAACAGCAGATTACTTTATTAAGAAGATTAAATTATTGAAGACTTTTCTGCAACTTTCTCACCTTGCGGAGTCATCCAGGGTGTCGGATCAGACCCTCTGGCAGGCTGGGCTGCATGCGTGACACCCCTGCTTTACACACTGACACACACGGGTGTAAATAATATAGAAAGGAGCACATTCATGTGGGGGTCCTGGAGGAAATTGTGAGAGTCAGGCCCTTAATTTCCTGAATTCTGCTGAATGGGTCATGCACCAGATTGCACTGCTAATGTCTTTATTTATGGGTGAAATCAAAGAGCTCTCCCAGTTAAGACTGGTTGGTCTGACTCCACCAGAGCAGTGGTTTAGTCTCAGACAAAGCAAGAAATGTTGATCAGTCATTACAATAAAAACAAATGCACATGTCTTTGCTTTTTTAATATAATAAAAATTGATTGATGACCACTTTTTTCACTACACGATTGTGAACACAGAGCCGTGCGACCCTATCATTCATTCACAGCCACATGTTTTTTTGTTGGAGGGCCTTGTTGGGGCCCCGTGCAGCTGTTTGCTTACTCTGCAGTGTAATGGAGTGCATGAACTGTCTAACGGTTAAAGCTGGACTGAGGTGTAATCTAAAACCTGAACCTGTCTGTGCAGGTGGTGGCTCACGCTCTGAGGTCAGCATGGCGTTTCCTTGACAAACCCGCATCGGTTCACAGTGGACCCGTCTGGGATCAGGTTCGGTTTGACCTTAGGTGACACGCTGCGATTTCTGGACATCAATTGGTCGTTCGTCGGCTACCTGTCAGCATGCAGCTGACCTATGAGAAGCTGCCTGCTCAGCTCAGGCGGAGCTCCAGACTCAGGAAATTGACGGCCGTCCTGCTCACAGCGTATGCCGTCAAAAAGCTGTCTCCATATGTGTGGAGGAGGCTGCAGGTACGCACACACCTGTACACACAAAGGTCATTATTGTTGAATGAAACATTAAAACTAGGTGTGAAAAAAACCCCATTTTAGTCACCAGAAATAAAAAAAATTAATTATACTTTAGTCATGAGAAATTGTTGGGTAGCTAAACTAAAGATTTACAGTCAAAGCAAAAGCCCAGCTTCAGGTTGCAGATTCTCTTTGATGTTTATCGCAGCACTAAAAAAGATTTATGACGCAATAAATCACGGAGTCGCTAACAACAGTTTTCTTCCCTTCTGGCAACTTTTCTCACACACAAGCTCTTAATCAGGCTCAGTCACTCACATTGGAGCTGTTGTGTTGCTGCGTGAGGCACGGCTCCTCCCTTCTCTGCTTTCCAAAGGTCTAACCTGTCACTGTGGTTAGCTTTGGACCCGTAGCAATGCACTAACATGGATATCTGCTAATTATTGCTAAGTAGTAACAGATCAATAAAACTCTAGACAGTCACAAACATCTTTGATGGTCTGTAACTCACAGCAGGACATTATTATTATTTCATTAAAAATGCTTTGAGAGGCACAAAGACTACAAACATGGTGGAGAGGACCAGTTCAATGAGTGAGACAACAATCAGCTGCAGGTGCATGGCAATCAAAGTGGCCACACCCCCTAATGTTAACCTCACTAGATGGACACTGATAGATACTGCTATACAAATTTCACCCACTGAACAGTTCTTATGGTGGGGCACATTTTACATTACAGTGGGTTTCTGCTGTAACGTACATTTTAACATAGGAGACAATGGGGATTGACTCCCTTTTGGAGTTTGCCTCAGGCGTTTGTTAGAGGAAAGGCAGTTTCTGGGTATCTCAGTGTCGGCTTCATGTTTCAGCCCCGGAGGTTTTTACTCCTACTCTGCCCTCCACCTGGACTTACAGGTGTTTCTTCAGTTTGTGGGTCAACTTATAGCTGTGACATTTGTTCATACTGGTGTAATCAATGCTTTTTTCACTCATATTGGCAGTAGCCAATTAGTAAAGTGAAGTATATAAAATATTTTCTTTAATAGACCCTGTTCACGAGAAAATGCTAACTTCCAGTTTTAAGACCGGATGTAGGGTTGTACATTTCCGGTAGCTTTATTTTGCAATCAATCGCTACTGCGAAGATGGACTCCAGAATCATGTCCAAAACACGAAAACGGAAAGATCGCGTTAAGTTACAAAGAGCAGAGGTGGGAACACTCACCACTGCTGTGGCATAAAAAAAATCTAATGATCAATTTTGACGTTTAAAGCGTTTAGATCGATCAGTTGTTTACATCACTCAACACAAGCAGAACTGCATCACTGCAGCAGAAGACACATCGTCCACATTCAGAAGCACATCTCTGTATAGTGACTGGTCTTATGATTTAAACAGGCAAATGTTCAGCATTCAAACTACAGGTGAAGAATAGTCAAACCAGATGTTTCCCCGTTATGTTGATATCAGCTAGTCAAGTACACACCTACACAGCATGTTAACAAACCGTGAAAAAAGCCACAAAAAATAAATGAATGATTGCTGGTAAGGTTTCTATACATTAGTAGTTTACGAAGGGTATGTTGTGACTTACCTTCAAAATTACAGCGGTCGCTATAACGCGGTTCATCTTTTGCAGCTGCGCTGTTTCGCGGATTTTCTTAGTGCAAGTTTGCATGCGTCATTGTGTTCTGCATCCTGATTGGCTGCAGACACTGTTCGATCTCCTCCGTGCCGTCTCTCCTGTACAGTACAGAATCGTACATTGATTCGCTGATTCATTGATTCATTGATGTTGAATATCTCGCAGCTGCTCTATTCTCATGTTCTGGACCTGAAAACTAGGGCTGCCACGATTTGTCGACTAGTCACGATTACGTCGACTATCAAAATCGTCGACGACTGATTTAATAGTCGACGCGTCGTTTGAAGCTTTGTAAGATCGCAAAAGACGCAGGAATAAGTAGCAGGATTTAAGAGTGTAATAACGGACTGAAACAGAAGATGGCAGCACTGCATGTACAAGGATGCCAGCTGCCGTTAAACCCCGAAGAAGAAGAAGCAGCTGTGTCCCAGAATTCATAGCGCGGCCCAGCTTAGTTTCCAACAATGGCGGTAGCTAGTTAGTTTTAATATTACTCTTATTATTCTTTCTGGGTCACAAAATAAACGTTTAACATATTTTCAGGCGAGAATGTAGCTGTGTAAACCTCAAATATCTGGCTCAGTTTATCAGGACACCACATATTTTCAAAAGCGCTCCGACGTTTTCGGAGACGTCTGTTACCCACTAGCTCGATAGCTAGCCGGGGGCTAGGTCACTAGCCGTGAGAACACCGGACTCCCGGCAAATTCGTTTTCAAACCCACCGCCGTCTTTCGCGTACTCAGGTTAAATATATATGAGTCACTTAGTAACTTATGTTATTGTTTGTTTTTTAGTATTTTATTTGTTCCTGAGTAAATCGGTTTGGCTGAGATTAAAGTTATAGTTTTTACACAGCTGAATAAACGTCAAGCAGACAGCTGATTATCAGAAGTGTGAGATGCTGGAGAATATACTCCGGTGTCCTGTTATATTTTAGATAGCAAGGAGTTTATTAAACTTCACCGAAACAATCTGCAAATTTCATTAAAATTGAATAAACTATCATCTTGTCTTTATTTTTAGTTAGCACCTTAAAAGCTTAAAGCTGTAAGCTAATGATAGTTATATAAGAGCAGATGCTGCTGGTGCAATAAGCTGTAGTTTTACGTCCAGTGGATGATGATCTGATTAGTCGACTAATCGCATAAATAATCGGTGACTAGTCGACTATCAAAATAATCGTTTGTGGCAGCCCTACTGAAAACAGGGTTTGATCTTTGGTTTTATTCTATAATACTGGACTTATTTTGCTACAAAGGTTTGAACTTTGAGAGTTTAAACAAGAGAGAAACGTGTGAAAATGTTCACGCCTGTCTGAGAAAGGTGTATAAAGTGTGTAGTGAGGGGTTTTTACAGTCTTAAAACATCTATACTAATTGTTAAAAATAAAGTTGGCTACTTTGCGGATTTCACCCATCGCTGGTTATTTTTAGAACATAACACCCGTAATAAACGAGGGACCGCTGTACACAAATACTGAGAAATATAACATTTGAATTCTTTTTCTCTTTTGCTCTGAGGGACGTGGGAAAAATATCGACAAGTCGACGAACATCATCTACAGATATATTCGGTAAATGCCCGAGACATCTCGAGAAATGTAAATCACCGCTTGATTCATGCGTTTGGTTGACTTGTTTTAGAAAAACCGACCGTAAACAAGGAGCGAAAATCACACCGGAAACGAAGCTCTCTACAGGAGTTTCCCCACCGGAAGTAGCATGTGCTGAGGCGCACAGAGTCTATTGTATATTTTCGGTAGATAGGAAAAATTCTTATTCTCAGGGAACGCCTTTCCTGATGCAACCTTGAAGGGATTTTTATCTCCTCCTGATCTCGAGCCTCTCACACGTCGTTTACATGTGTAAACCACCACACTGTGGAGCCACTGGAGATACTGTGAACCAGTGAAATGTATTTTAATTTAACTGTGGTCGGTGTCGTGACAGCCCTAACAAAAGATTCCTTTAGTTTAAGTCTTTGTTTAGCAAGAAGAATACAGGGAAGCATTAGTTCATGTGTTTGCTGAGGCTGGGATGTCTACGTGAAGGTGAGTCAGCCTACGTTTCTGTTTGGATTATTTGTTCTGAACTTCCTAAATCCACAGACAAATCCTCCCCAGGATTATCAAAAGAACATTCACAAAAACACTGAAAACTAAAGATGAGATAAAAAAAATAAACTGAAACCAGGAAACATATTCTGGAAGCTGACTCAGAATAAACTGACCTGAAAACAGAACGGCACAGACCTGTTCACACCTGTACAAACAGCGCAGGTGACTGTGGGTTTGTCTTTGCAGAGGCGAGCAGCAGGTAAACAGCTGGGTGTATCTGATCCATCAGTGGGTGCAGTGAGCTCTGCTGATGATGGCGGAGAGAAGAACAAGAAAGCGAAGAAGCAGAAGAAGAGTGACAGCAGGTGTGTTTTTAAAATGGCAGAGGGTTTGCTCGCCTGTCTGGCTGCTCCGGGCCTTCAGGGTCGAGCTCAGGATGAACTTCTCGTGTGTTTCTGTCCTCAGGTCTCCGTCGGTCAACAGGGACTTTTTCCTCAGACTTTCCCGGCTGCTGAAGCTCTTGTTTCCACGGTTACTTTGTCCAGAGATCGCCCTGCTCGCCTTACACTCTCTCACCCTGATGTCCCGGACCTTCCTGTCGATTTACGTCGCGTCTCTGGACGGTCTGTCTCCTTGTTTGTCTATAAAGTCATTAGTTATCCATCGCTATTATTGATCATATTTTTAGTATCATTGGTGACGTAGTTAGTTTGGCATCATCACTAATCAGCAGTATTGATCTGCTGTGTGTGTCAGGTGTGATAGTGCGGTGTATTGTTCAGAAGGATCCTCAGGCCTTCGTGCTTCAGCTCTCCAAGTGGCTCCTCGTTGCAGTTCCTGCAACTTTCATAAACAGCGCCATCAGATTCCTGGAGGGTCAGCTGAGCCTCAGCTTCAGGACCCGATTGGTTAAACATTCCTACCAGCTGTATTTCACCAATCAGGTAACACAAACACACACAAATAAACAGCTTCGACAGGTGTGTTATCAGGACTAATGTCTGATTTTTACACTTCACTGGTTCAAGCACAGATGGACGGGGACAGTCTCGAGAGACCTCGAGCCTAAAAACTGGTACTGAATGACTGATCACCTCCATCAGGCTGTCACACAGCATTTCATTAAACCAGAAACGAAAGCACTGAAGCACAAGTCCATCATAAATCCATCACTGAAACCACAAATAGAAGTTTACAAACAAAAAACACAGACCGATCTAGAGCTCAGTTAAGATGAAGTGAAGTGGAGACATGGAATCATGAACTCCGCATCCTCTGAGCTAAAAATGGGCGTCCAGTTTGATATCAGTTAGAGTGCATGGGTAAGTTGGTGGTCTGTAAAAGCACTATTAAAGCTGAGTGATATGTGAAGATTATAAGGCAGCATGTGCTACCATCCAAACCTCCTTTTTGTATTTTTTCAGGCGAGACAATACCAATACGTATTCTGCACATATCCCATTAGCATGGCTCCATAAACGAGTCTGTACCTTTGAGAACTGGGAGAAAACTGAGCTGCTGAGCAGCTGAAAACACGTAGCATTAAGCAGGATCGGGGAAACATTTGGCTTTGGAACAACAGCAGCTGGACTCCTCGGTTCCCAAACACTTAATGAGTGTTGTTAAAAGCAGACGCAGTGAGAAACCTTCCCCTGCTGCTAACATCAAAGAAAAAAAAGAAAGAAATGGAAGTATTTCTCCTGTTTCAGGATCTGGGATTTTGTGTTTGTGCTATTTTTAATTAAATGTGACTTAGATTATCTGCAAATCTTCACATTTTCTGTGGAACTAGTTTGTGAACTGAACAGCTGTCAGGCACATGTTTCACACCTTTCTGCTGCCAAGTTCATGAGCAAGACAGTCCGCAGAGCCCAGCAGGCCACGATTTCCTTACTTGGACAGCAGGGAGAAGCTCTATTTATGTTACCCTTAAGGAAGGTTAGCAGGGACAGCTGCAGCGCTGCCTCACTGAGCAGTTGGTGGCTCAACTAGGTACTGCAGCAAATCTCCAGAACGTTTTCTGACAGTGAATGTCATTTGTCTTCTGCATTATCCGTTATCAATCAGTTACAAGCTAATCTTTGACCCATTATTATAGTTGCATGTGTCCCACTTGAGGATGATCTTTGTGGCCTTTTTGTTATCTTTTGTTATCTCATCCACTGAGTGTTCTTAAGTTTGTATGTTCTGATCATTAGCCTGATGCTTATTTTTGGCCTATTTATACTCTGATTGGTGAACTTGTTGATCTCTGCAGACTTACTACAGAGTCAGCAACATGGACGGGCGTCTGTCCAATCCCGATCAGTCCCTCACTGAGGACATCGTCATGTTTTCGGCCTCTATCGCTCACCTCTACTCCAACCTGACCAAACCCATCCTGGACGTGATCGTCACCTGCTACACGCTGATACGCACCGCCCACTCCAAAGGTTGCTTATGTTAGCGCCAAATGATTTCACGCATGATGTGAACACATTGGTGTGTTGCTTGTAATTAATGCTTATTTTTGACTGAGGCTGAGGTTGTTCTAACAGCGTGTCTGCGCTACATGTTTCTGCAGGAGCAAACACAACGTGGCCGTCGGTCATCGCCGGCCTGGTCGTAGCACTCACGGCTAAAGTCCTGCGCTCCTGTTCGCCTCGATTCGGGAAGCTTGTGGCCGAGGAGGCGAAGAGGAAAGGAGACTTGCGTTACATGCACTCACGAATCATCACCAACTCAGAGGAGATTGCCTTCTATGGAGGACACAAGGTAAGAAAAACACCGATGTTTTAAGAAGTGATCAGTTTGAATGACAGGTAGGTTACTGTTAAACTTTGTGGATGGAGATCGCCATGTCTGTGATGGTCATGCGAGTTTGGGTGTGTTTGATTTGTAGGTGGAGCTGGCCCAGCTGCGGAGGAGCTACACGTCTCTGTCCTCTCAGATCCATCAGATCCTGCTGAAGCGCCTCTGGTACATCATGCTGGAACAGTTCCTCATGAAGTACGTGTGGAGCGCCTCCGGCCTGGTGATGGTCGCCGTGCCCATCATCACCGCCACCGGATACGCTGAACACGGTAAACGCACTCCTGTTATCGGTGTACAGTATCACAGCGAGTCTGGTGCGAGTATGGCGTTCAGCTGCTTCACCTTTGACCTGTGATGTGCTCAGACTCGGAGGAGGTGAAGCAGGCTGCCATGGTGATGAAGGAGGAGGAGCTTGTGAGTGAACGGACGCAGGCCTTCACCACAGCCAGGAACCTCCTGAACGCTGCAGCCGACGCCGTGGAGAGAATCATGAGCTCCTACAAGGAGGTATGCACGCCATGCTTCCTCCTCTTTTTCACCTCCTCTGATTCTCTGGCTGAGCTGATGGTTAACAGAGGAGTATTTGAAGAAGGCAGCTGCTGGAGGGAGACTATCACTTCCTTTCTTCTGCTCGTCTTCCTCCAGTCTTCACCTTGTGTTTCCTCCCTTTCTCCTTCATGCCATGTTGATGTTTAAATGATGCACACTGACGACTGACTGCTGTGCAGGTGACGGAGCTGGCAGGTTACACTGCTCGAGTCTCTGAGATGTTGGATGTGTTTGAAGATGTGAATCAGGGGATCTACCGCCGCTCCGCAGACAGAGAGAAGGAGGAGTTAACAGCTGATGGAGGAGGAGGAGCAGTTCAACACGGGCAGAGAGTCTGTGGTCCGCTACAGATCAGAGGTGAGTCTTGTATCATGTAACACCTCTGCAGCACTTTACTCCCAAACTCTCAGCTGGGTTATCTTTGGCCCGGTGTCATTTGTCGCTTCAGTCACTAAAGGGCAAAACCCCGCCCACACACAAACTCCAAACAGGAAGTTGAGACAGCTGTTTTGTCTGTTGTGTTGTGTACAGGTCAGGTGATCAGTGTGGAAAAGGGGATTCGCTGTGAGAACCTGCCAATCATCACGCCTACCGGAGATGTAGTAGTGTCCTGTCTGAATATCCAGGTAACACACACACACACACACACACACACACACACACACACACACACACACACACCAAAGGCCTGTACTTTGAACCAGCTTTGAGCTTATCCAGGTGACTTCAGGGTTATCCTTGACATTTTGTTACTATGAAGGTGGTTCACTTCTTAGTGGGGTACATCGCCATGGTAACCTATCCTGCGAACCTGTTTTATCTTGTTTTGTTTTTCAACCTTTTGTGTGCAAACAATTTTACAATAATGTTGTTGTTCTGTAAGCATAACCAAACAAATTAAGACACTTATTTGTACTTGAGGCCTTCATGTCGACTGCAGGTAGACGAAGCCAAGGCTAAAATGTATTAATACAGTAGCTCCAGACTGCCAGCGTTAGCATGAGTGAGTCCAAATAATGCAAAGATATCCTGGGTATGTTGAACTTTCTTTGTAGCAGAGGACGTTGCTGTGGGCTTTTCCTTTTATTTATTTTTAATTTAATGTCTGTTACGATCCGAACCATGAATCCTCAGTGTGGTCAGTGTCGCCTCAGTGTGCAGCTAACATTTGTGGCCACATGGTGGCACTGCTGCAGTCCAGTCCTTATTTGGATTAAGCACAAAACCATCACAGATTTAAAGGAAGTCAACTGTACATGCTCGCTTTACAGACACACAAATGTATTTTTACTTTCTGCACATAATAATAATAATAATAATAATGATAATAATGATAATAGTAATACTACTACTAATGATAATAATTTCTTGGCACATTTCAAAGCCCTTAAAAACAATGTCACCTTACAACACAAAACTAACAAGAACAGTAATAAAAAGGATTTGAAATCCTGGAATAATATGATTGTGAATGATATGAAACTAGATGGCTGTAGTTGATATGCTGATGAAAACAGATCGATTCTGAGCTGTGATTTGTCCGAGAGTCTGTCTAACGAAGGTGAAGTGTTGATAGGTTTGAAAGATGAGGTGCAGCACAGCTAAAGTCCTCCGGCACCCTTGGTGTTAAGTCTGAAGTGAGGAGCAGTCAGGAGAAGCTGAGCACAGGGCAGAGAAGGGGTGTAATGATGGACGTCTGACAGGTATGGGAGTGACGAGCCGCACTGAATATGCTTCTTCCTAGCTCTTCTCTTACAGATGGGACGAGAAGAAACAGTTATATAATCAGTTTTCTCAGTATAGTCAAAACGTAATTGAGCAAAAATGAAAAAGAATAAGCAACAAACACGGCATTCATCTAATTCTGTGTAAACATATTTGTACTCGTAACTTTCAGTCTGGCTGATCCGCCGATGCTTTCTTGATTAAGTGTTTTTCCTCTGAAGCATCCCCTGCAGCCTCCGTGTTTAACGCCACAGCGCTGTGAACTGTGGGTAATTTCCCTCAGGCAAAGTCTGCAGCAATTACAGAAAAGAATGAATAAAGGGCTCAAAATTTCTACCAAACATCCCTCCTGCAGCCTGTTTGACACTGGGCGTCAGACACCGAACCCTCGCTGCCTTTGCGGGAGCAAGCCTCAAAGACTGTGAGTCTGTGGACATTGGGATTGGGCTCATTCTTTCCATATGCGCCTGGGGTCAGAGGTCATCGCTCATTAGCATGTGCCGAAACAGTGAGAGAGTGTGTTACTTTGTGTGTTTGTGCGTGCTCGCAGCATAGAATGAGGTTCCTGTGTTCAGTACGAGAGGATGAGAGAAGAAGAAGCAGCAGAGATGGAAACATAGAGGGGAAGAAGAGGAACATTGATGGACACAGAAACTCCTCTCTGTTGTCTGGTTCTTAACCTTTGACCTCTCTGCTCTCACAGCCTGTGCTTTGATTGGTCTCTTCTTTCAGTGTGTTGTTGTGAGGAGGGACCTCTGAGATTCAGTCACATGTTTACAGGCACCACGGGGGCCTGCTCAGGGAACGAATTCAGCATCAGCAAGCTTAGGATAGATTTGAGCTTTTTTTGGCTTAGTTAAACCCAACAAACACAACCACACTAAGCTAAGGACAGACGTAGCATGAAACAGCAGCGAACTAAACAAATGTGAGGGATTTAAAAATATAATCTAGGCTAAAAGAAAGACAGCTGCTGTAGCCAGAGCCAAGAATTAAAGCTGGTAAAAGATCCGGACCTATGGTTAATAATGCAGTATGTATTTGCCCCAGGTGGGTCCTTGGGTATTTTTACTGAACTGAAATAAACTTTACATGTTTGTAGATTTGTATTTTATATTAACAATCTAAACTACCACAATAATACTTAACCAAAGCTTAAACATTTACGCTGTGGAGCAGAAGCAGAACAAAAGCACGACATCGAATTGCAAAGATATCAGAATTGTGCTTCAGTGCAATGCTGGAATAAACATAATTACATGTTTTGAAGTGTCAGGAGGCTACTGCACACCCTTGCTTCTGCAGGTTTGCAGAAGGAAGGTGGGGTGGGGGGGTGGTTCTCGTACAAGCTTACGAGAATCTGCCAAATTTGAAGATAATAGCAAACCAAGCTCGCATGCTTCTCATATTAGGCAAAAGCTTGTTGTACAGGTGGTTTGTACACCTGGTGTTTGTACCCACAAAGGCTTTGATTGCAGTTACAGTAATGGCCATAATTGTTGTCAACAAAGGATTATCTTCACAGTGCCGACTCTTTGTTGTCTGCTGCCCGCGTTTCACCAAGTGAGAAGAGAAGCTACAGCTTCTCTCTTAATTATACACACGAGGACACGTTATCAGCCTTCATGTGGGGAACAGATCGAGATCACACGGGATACATTTTGTAATACTTTTTATTTTAATACGTGGGGGTTGGGCGCTACGATAAAACACAGTCGGTGAAAAAAAACAGGTTTCTTTGCAGGTGTCTGTGGTACTTTCAGCCGTAGCTCAACACTACATAAATAAGGAGTCTGTGCTGTTGAGTAGTTGTGCTGTAGGAAGTAATTAGTTGGGTAGTTAATCAGTACAAACAAAGAAAAAATTCTGACTTTTAAAACACCGCCTCATCTTTAAGACAAGGTCGATCCGACTGTATTTACCACCACAGCCTGAATCTGTTGCTGTTGCTAACAGGCTTATTAGCCGTAGCCTCGTTCTTTCAGCTGCAGCCTGGTGGTGTTAAACAGTGTGGAGAACAAGTAAAGAACAAATAATAACTGAATACAAGCCAGTGAGAAGGATTATTTGCAAGTTTAGTGCCAACAAGTGTGAGGTTTTAGTGCTTTAATTAGTATCTGGAGTACACAGCTACAGAAAACAATGAGAACTTGTATTTTCCATTCATGCTCAACAGCCTTTAGATGCGCTCTGCATCTGTTGAGCTGTTTTCTCAGAGCAGGTCAAGTCCAAACCATGTTTTCATGGCTTTGCAGGCCTGGCTTGCCTCAGTAAACCCCTTTGTCATATTTAAAACCCGGGTGTAATCTCACATCTTTAACTCCTAAATCATGCTTTGCAGTACAGGCGTCTGTGCACATATGTTCTGTAAAGACTTGGAGACACCTTTCCAGAAACGAGTCCAATCCTGTGGATTTGTCTCTCTGTGTGTCTCAGGTGGACGATGGGATGAACGTGCTGATCACCGGTCCAAACGGCTGTGGGAAGAGTTCCCTGTTCAGGATCCTCAGTGGGCTGTGGCCTGTTTATGGAGGAGTCCTGTACAGACCGGAGCCAGAGCACATGTTCTATATCCCACAGAGGTAACACTACTACTACTACTAGTAACAAGTTCAGTTCAGCACTTTATATTTATATGGTTCCAATTACCACCAACAACCATTTGTCGGTGTTTTACAAAGTTAAGGCCCTAGATCCACAGCAGTTGTGGTTTCCTATTCTGTGTGGTTTGCAGGCCTTACATGTCAGAGGGGACCCTCAGAGACCAGGTGATCTATCCGGACTCAGTGGAGGAGATGGTTCAGAGAGGACTCACAGATTCAGACCTGGAGGAGATCCTTCGCACCGTCCACCTGCGCTACATCATGGACCGAGAGGGAGGTCAGTCCGAGTGCGTGTTTAGCTGTGCTCTGCGCTTTGTTTGGAGTAAACAGGCAGAAAAACCTCCACAGCAACTCAGACTCAACTACACAAACAAACATAGAAGACGGGAAACTCGTGAGGCAGATTGTGCGGCGGTGATTGAACCAAGAATTAATTATGAGGAGTCATTTCACATCTAATGGTGCCTCGACCTCATTTCACTTCATATGACACTTAATTTTGAGAACCGCTCCATCACAAACATTCAAACCGGTTCGAATGCTCAAATCAAATTCTGCTAAATATTTAATCAGTGCCCCGTCCCCAGCCTGCCGTGAAGGGTGCTCGACTGTTTGACTGACACTTGCAGTCAGTTTGAGAGCTCGCAGCAGCTGCAGGATGATGCCAGGATGTGTCAGGGCGCAGGATTCAGGAAAGACCGGCTCACCTGTCAGCAGTATTAAACATGAAAATACAGAGAGAGCTTTTCACTTCACCTGAATCAAGTTAATGAATGAACATATCTATCATTAGTTGCAAAAAAAAGTGTAGAAAAACGTATAAAATGATGTCTTAGAGAGTGGGAATCAATCAGTAAACATGTAAATACTGAATTAGTAGTGTTACACGTACACTTGAGCCACATCATGTGTACATCAGCGCTACCAGAAGACTGTGTGGGGGGGAATTCTTACACATTTCCCTTTGGGCTCGGATTTATAAAGCGTCAGTCTGCAGGTGCATGGACACACGCAATTGTAAATGTCGTTTAACTGGGATCATCTGTAGCTGTTGTAATGCAGTGCTGCTGTGGCGACACCTGTGTATGTGCTTCTCAGGTTGGGAGTCGGTCAATGACTGGAAAGATGTTCTGTCTGGAGGAGAGAAGCAGCGGATGGGGATGGCTCGGATGTTCTACCACCGGTAAGGTCTCACTCTTCAATGAGTGAAGGATGCTCACAGCATCTGGCTGTGCTCGGGCTGGACTTTGGACAGAGACGTCATGAAAGAGCGATGAGGTGCTCAAAGAGTTCTGAACAGAAATCTGAAGGAAGCGTTTTTAATGGTAAAGGTGGTGGTAAACCTGCCCTCTGCCTCCACAGAGCCAGCCAACAGCTGAACCGAGAAACATGCTAACTGAGGTGGTGTTGCAGTAGAGGTTTGCTGCTGTGTAGTAGCTGTATTATAGGTGGTATGTAGGTGAGTGTAGGCTCGCTTTGTCCATAATGTAAACTGTTGTGTTTCTTGGCTCAGGGTGGGAGGATCTGAGACGTTGCTCGTGTTGGTGCTTTGAACTGAGCCCCGTTAGAAACTGTAATGTGTTAACTTTGCATATGAAATCAGATTTGACTCATGATGATTCTGTGTGTTTCAACGGGGTCCTGGTGACCATTGACATTAAAGTTAACGGCTCTCTCCCTATTCAGTTAGATAGCTGCTTTAAAATAACCACCCCAGTAACGCCCACATTTCCTTGGACACGCTCCCTTCGAGCAGACTCTAAACGCTGGGTGTGCTCGTGTTGAGCTTCAGCGTAGCTCTCACTATTGGCCTCAGTATTAGCATTATGGCCTATTCATTATCAGGTCAACTCGGTGAGTTAAATCGGCACCCCCATGACCTGTTTAGGACTGTGACCGCTGCCGTGTTTATTTTACACACCTCAGCACTGTTAAACCAACATGTTTTCCATCAGAGTGAAACGTCCCTGCAGCTGGTTCAGATGCAGTCAGCGCAGGCGTCAGGCCTGCTTCTGTTTATTCTGTCAGATTATTAAAATAATGGTTTCATCTGCTGCCACCTTTATGATGACTAACATACTGTAAGTGGCCTGTTTATGAGCCGTGAACAGATTTCGCACCAGTTCAGACAGCTGACGACTTCTTGTGTTTATTTTTTCCCGGGGAAGAATAACAAATATTAAAGGACAGTTTAGCCCCAAATCCGTACAAATTCTGCAGTGAAAGGTCAAGTTTCTGTATCACAGAAGAGCAAGTGTCTGTCTATCCAAGATGAGACAGCGTGACACATGAAACGTCTGCGTGTTGTGTTGCTGAGACATAAACTGAAGTTTAAATGGGACTGTACTTTAGCGTACAGGTAAATGTGTGTTTACGTTTGTAGAGAATTCATCTTATTTTCATGCCGACTTATTTTGGTGGCTAGAAAAACTCAGAACGTAGAAATAATAGAAGCTGCCTTTTGAGAAAGCCGTTTTAGAAGCATGCAAATGTTACAGATGCTCAGTGTGACAGTGACTCTGTGTGCGCCCACCATAGTCACCCTGTCTTCTCTCGCTCTTTTCCTCTCTTTGTGTGTTTGTGAATGTCTCTCGAACAGCCCAAGGTACGCTCTGCTGGACGAGTGTACGAGCGCCGTGAGCATCGACGTGGAGGGAGGAATCTTCCAGGCTGCAAAGGATGCTGGGATCGCACTGCTGTCAATTACTCACAGGCCTTCCCTTTGGTCAGTACACACACACACAAACACACACACTGAATCTCAGTGACCTTGACCTCAAGGTCAGAGGTCAAGTTTTCCGAAAATCTTGAAGGAGGAACGGTTTTGAAATTGTAATCTGCTAGGAGGGTGAGGGGTACTGCTGCTAGTACTAAAAGTAAAAAGGTGTCATTGGTCATGTGGGAAGCGTCCAGCATCATGTGAGTCCAAAGACAACAGTTACACTGTGAGTGCTCATGAAAAAGAGGGCGACTCTTAAAATGTGGCTGGATGTTTTTTATTGCAGTCTGAAAATGATCATATCTGTGACTGCTCTGTGAGAGTGTGTTATAACTGAGACGTCACCTATTACACGTTTATTTGAATTTTGTGGATTATTTCTCATGTCTTGCATTCAAGACGCAAAAGAAACAAGCATGGTGGCAAAATGAAAGCGCGGTATTCTAAAAGATCAGATGCCAGCTGAGTCTGTCATCTCTGCTGCTTCTGTGTCATCAGGTTAACTTTTGTGGGTTAAATTTGCACAATTTCTAAACAACAATAACACTTTTCAAGGTGATGTTTCCTGACTTGGAACATGTAAATGCTTTCATTTAATATTTTTTTGTCTTTATGTCTTTACAAAGTCTTTAAATGTCATGAATAAAGTTTTACACAGCGTGCAGCAAAACTGAAATCCACAGATTAGTGAAACTCGAGATGCCAAAACTGCAGATAAAACTACGTGACTCATGTGACTCAAAGATCAGGAGTGAACTCAGGTTTTATTTAATTTTATTTTCAGCCTGCAGGGGGCAGCGTAGCTCTGAGCTGCTGCCGGCTGCCACACCCTCCAACTAATCTTCTCCTCCTCTGTCTCACAGGAAGTACCACTCTCACCTGCTGCAGTTCGATGGAGAAGGAGGGTGGAGGTTTGAACCTCTGGATGCCTCCACGCGCCTCTCTCTGCAGGTCTGTGTGTGTTTAATTCGAGCTCTATGATTGGTCCCCGGCAGCAGGTGTTTTATTTGAGCGTGTGCTGCTGTGAGACCGTGTCATGTTAGAAACAAAAAGGATGTGCGCAGTTTGTTTGGAGGGTCCAGCCCCCAGGTGGGTCTTGTTCAGGTCTGTTTGTAAGATTTATACTTAAACTTAGCTGTAAGACACAAAAACTCGGCTTAAATGTGCTTATTATTGATCCATAAGCATTAAAACAGCTTAAAGTGAATGCAGCTGTCTCTGATTTTCCTTCAGCAATACAGCGCAGATCAGGATTTAGTCAGGAATGGCTGTGGAACAAAAGAGAAAAGCATCTCAAAGTGCTGTCATCAGTCTCTTGCAAAAATGCCAGAAAAGCTGTGATTACTTCTTTCTAATGCGACGCCGCATTATGCTTTTACTTCAGCGCACCTGCATGTGGAAAATAACTTGTCAGATCTTTAATTTATGCTGGATTACCACGCTTGGACTCTAGAGCTACAGAAATAACATTGCTGCACATTTAGGCTGGATGACGACACGGCGACATGCCAAGAGTGCTTTTATTAAAAGAGTGATCAATATGAAATGCACACATATGATTTGATATGATAGTGCACATTAAAAAAACAGTTGGTTTCAGCCAACAATGAAGCCATTAAACTCCACTGAGCTGTTGGTTATTTGTGTTCATTTGGATCCAAACTAAAGTGTTAAAACTCAAACGTCTCAGAGTATGAACAGCAGCTCTCATCTTCTGTTAGCTAAAAAGCAGAATTTAGCGTTTGTCGATTGTTGCCACACACACAGTTTTGATATTTAACGTGTGTGTTCAAACTTTGGGCTTGTTGGTGTTGCTGTGAGAGTGGGCACGGGAAGGTACGCTGACCCCGAACCACCGAAAAAGCTTTTATACGCAACAGGATGGGAGGGGACGACAATCAGTGTTCAGCAGAGACAAAACGTATAACACGAAGAGTCTGGAAGATAACAGTGGGTGACGAGATCAAAGGCTAAAACATACACAGGTACAACAAAGGTGATCAAACGCACCACGGAGTCGCCCACTGCCTTCTGCTTACCGGGATTAAACAGCGAGTCGGTCTTAATATTCTTCATCATTCGGCCGGTGCTGCATCTCCCTCCGTGATGAAGGAGACCTTTGAGTCCGAGCCCGAGGCGTACAATGTAAAACATTCAGCAAAAAATTTAACATTAAAATTATTTGGTCATATTCCACGTGTCCTTTGAGAAGCTCTATAGGAGGCGTAGTATCCCAAACTTCACCAGCAGGAAAATCACTTTGCATAGAGTCAAGATTATGTCAAAGGAACTTTATAAATAGCTGTTCATACATATAAAAGTCATCTCGAGTGACCCCTGTAATCCCAGCTCCCCGCTCTGTATGTAAATCGGAGTCTGTTGTGTTTGCAGAGGCCAGAGGACCGCACAGGTTCAGGTTTGGAAACCCACATTTATCTGCAACCACAGAGCTCAAAACACAGAGGCTACACGGTCACTTCATCTTTACTCATAACTGGACGTTTTATTTTATTAGCCATTTGCAAGCTGAATTCTAATAACAGCTCACTGCTTAATACATACAGAACAGCAAGGCTGCTCTGCTCAATGGGTCATGAATTCCTTTAATTAAACTGAATCTCAGAGGTATCTTTGACTTATTTTTACATTGAGATCACTTATTGCAGCTTTATGGGCTCATTGGACTCTAACAGCTTCTCCTAATGTGACAGAAAGTGGAGAAACATGAAGGATCATGATCAGTGATGCCCCGTTGTTAGACAGTTTCCTCTTATACGTGGGATCTAAACGGTTCTCCCTTCGTTATGCAGGGTTAACAGAGGTCATTATCATTTGCAGACTTTAAGCTTTTACACAGTTCAGACGTTTCTGCATATTTTGTTGATGACCTCAGTTCATTTTGGGAAGTTTTTTACTGCTTTTAAAGACAGAAATGTACCAAAAGCATCTCCAAGTTTGGCAGAAATATCTCTAAAACCTGCCACGTGTCCAACATCATGTGGATGACTTGTTTCTGAAAGATTGCGTCTTGTTATCGGGGGTCAGAGTGCACGGTGGCTTTGCAAACTCCTCGGCAGAGTTTCATTGAAATGCTTCCCCTTCTCTCAGTTTCGTGGTCACATGATGGGATTTGTTAGGTGAAAGGTTGAGTTGATGGCTTTCACAATAAAAAGAAAAACTAGGCCTGATGATAGCGTTATAGAAATTTATACGGTTCAGATTTTTAGAATATAATTATTTCGCACAGGGGAGGGGCTTTGGTGCGATACTTAGGGCTGTCACTGGAACACCCACACACAGCTCAATACCGCGCGAACAGAAACCTAAACTCTTTGCAGGAGTTAAACAAGCTCAGCGTCCTGACTGTGAGCCTTTAGCAGCTGCTGGATCAGTTCTGTCAGTGCGTTTCTGTTTCGTACCCGCAGGACGACCCCCCGGCGTCACTTACGGGGCGTTCAGCATCTGTAACTCCGTGAAAGCGATGTTCACATCCTGCTGTGATCATCCCGCTGCGCCGAGGAGAGAGAGCGGAGCTGATCACTGAACCCTCCTGACTCGTAAACACGCTAAAATTACCGCGACCCCTCTGACTGCTGCCTTTGCGCATGCAGCGGTTACTGTGGTAACCATCAGCACCACAACAACACGCCTGCGGCACATGATGTGTGAGCGAGTGAGGTCAAAGCGCGGAAGCGGCGAGGAGAGTGAGAGCAGCCAGTCAGCTGGCTCCTCGCTGTCATGTGACGGATCATTAGTGGCTGCAGGGCTGCTGCAGTTTATCATTAGCCTCCAGATTTGAAGGTAGAGTTTATTAATCCAGAGCATGAAGTGCTTATTAACCTGCTCAGCTTCACCTGAAACAGTGAAAACAGGTTTGAGCAGAAGCTGCTGTGGGAAGAACACACAGATCTACTCTGCGGGAAGTCGAGCAGACTTCATCTCCTCAGGGGTCGATCCCAACACCTCAGCAGTGATGACGATGCTCAGCCTGCAGCTTCACAGAGAAAACTATAATAAGGACAATCAGACAAAGATACATATATTTAACACACAAACACAGCAGCAGGATTCAAGCACATCATCGCACACTTAATCTGCGATTAAACACAGTATCTAATTATAGGATTGACTGGTGCACAAACGGGTCTCTTGTTCTTCAGTGCACGTTGGTGACTTTGTTTATTTTACCCTCACTTATGTGAGGAGCTCGGGTGAAGTACTGACTTCAGGTACTCAAGTCATTACCGCTTAGAGCGGCTAAAATATGCAAAAATATTGATATTAAGCACCAGCACATCAGCGGTCATATCACACGAGGATCCATGCAATGATTTAGCATCGCGCGTCGTGTTTGCTGCCAAATACGAAAGGAAATAAAGGCTCGGCGTATACACATTACACTGATTGAACTGCAGAAATAACAAAAAAGCAATCTGTGTACTCGTCCCCACGGACGAAGGCGTTCCAGGATAACAGATGGCCTATCGTTACATCCTGGTATTTACGGGAAAATACCTGCTGGATAGTTGTATTATTGATACCAGGTGAAGGATCTGATACAGTCTCCTCTGGTGTGATTGTGGTAATTTCTGTAACACTATTACTTTCACTGCACTCACTAAAAAACGCTGTGTTAGTGTTCACGCCCGAGATACTCAGCAGCAGTAGCAGAGCTGTGTGATTAGAGTCCTTAAGAAGGTATCGATCATGCCTGAGCTGACCCTAAGCAGCCTGGTGAGGTCCCAGCCGGGTGTATTGATAAAGGCCCGAGGATGCAAACATTGTTAATGAACTCTTGTGTCAGACAAGTTTACTGTGAGCAAAGTGGAGGTAAAGATTGGACCACTTACCGTTTCACTCTGTGCATTATGCTACGTTCACAGATGTCAATGTAATGTACGTGCCATTATTTACAATTTTATTTCTGCATTTTTCCCTCCTGTTCTGGAAGAGAATGGATCAGCTCGAGGAGAGAAATCCAACCATGAGCTCGTGTTTTGGCTGTGAAAGTGTAGAGAGGCACAGGCACACGAGAAACAAGTATAAACAACAGCGTGAGCTACATGTGTAGTCTAGATTAAACGCAGAACTATAAATCTCACATCAGCTGGCTCCCAGCCACATAGACATGCGAGTGGCAGTACACATTTGTAGTAATGCTTCCTCGTGTTTCTTTGTTTTGATAAATTTAGTATTTCGTGAGTAACTATGACAGTCTTGAGCTTCTTCACAAGGCTCCATCGCATCATAACAGCGCTAAAAAGTTGTGGTATGTTAACAGGAAGTTGTGATGCATCACGCAGCGTCGAGTGTCAGGCTTCAGTTTGTAGCGTCATATTTTCGTCTTCCATTGACTTGCAGTCAGTTGTTTCTTTGCCTGTAGAGTAAACATTAATGACTATTGTTTAGCTGGGGTATCAACCAGGAACAGGCGGCCACATTAAGGAAGCAAACACGCAATAACCAAAGTTATTATAATTCTAGATGCTGTTTGTAGTAATGGTGGATAAAGCTGCTGAATCAGGAAACAGAGCTTTCAGGTACAAGTACAGACACCGGCGGATTTAAGAGTGACAGGAAGCTTAGCGAAAACAAACAAATGCAACACCTGTAACAGCAATATTCAGAGAAAAGTAAACATAATATATTCATTGTATTTCTATGTGTCTGTGTTTGTGGTTTCTGTGATGTGCTGTGTCTCAGGAGGAGAAGCATCGTTTGGAGAACCAGCTGCTGGGAATTCCTAAGATGCAGCAGAGACTTTCAGAGCTGTGTGTCCTGTTGGGGGAGGCCGAAGGGGAGAAAGAAGAGAAGCTAGCCTCCTGAGATTACACACTGATGATTTTATTTACTGGTTAGCACTGAGAGAAACGCACACACACACGTTTGTATTCCTTACTTGTAGGGCCCCGCGTTGACTTGATGTAACTCCTGTAATGTGCACTGGACACAAAGTCCCCAGAGAGCGGAAGTGACCGCACATGTTATAAATACCCTTAAAATGTACAAATGCCTTTGTAAAGCAGAATTATCCCCAAAGTGTCCTCAAAATGCAGAAATGTCCTCATAATTCACAAATGTCCTCACTGTGAAGATATGTCCTTACAATTCAGAAGTGTCCTCAAAGTAAAAAAAAAAAATCCTCAGAATTAAAAAGTAGCCTAATATTACCTCAAAATGTCGACGTCTCACCAGAGTTCAGAAATGTCCTCATAATACAGAGATGTAAATGCTCTGAGAAAGCACAAGTGCCCTCATGGTGTAGAAATCCCAGTATAGTTCAAAGTGTTCCAAAATGTCCTTGCAATTCAGAACTGTCCTCTTATTACAGAAATTCCATCACTGTGCATGAAAACCTTTTGCTATGCAGAAATGTCCTCATATTGCAGTGTGCCTGATGGATGGGCCACACAAAGATGGACAAACATGCGCGCACACACACACACATGCTAAGCAGGTAAATCGTGTGACTGAAGTGAGTTTTAACTGTGAGTTTGTTTGTTTTTAAATTTTATCTCGTGAGCACTGCCGGTTTGCTGTCAGAGCTGCTGTTTCTCAAAGACGCCCATGATCAGTTGGCCTGTTTTTTACGAAGCACTTCCTGTCCTGATTGGTTATCTCGCTTATTTTAAATGGCTCGTTTCTACTGTCACGTAACCTTGTTTACATACATTAGTTGGCTGGAATAAATAAGCACCTAGAGTTTTTATTCAATTCATCTTTAGGGGCGATCGTGGCTCGAGAGTTGGGAGTTCGCCTTGTAATCGGAAGGTTGCCGGTTCGAGCCCCGGCTCCGACAGTCTCGATCATTGTGTCCTTGGGCAAGACACTTCACCCGTTGCCTACTGGTGGTGGTCAGAGGGCCCGGTGGCACCAGTGCAGCCTCGCCTCTGTCAGTGCGCCCCAGGGTGGCTGTGGCTACAATGTAGCTGCCATCACCAGTGTGTGGATGACTGGATGTGTAAAGCGCTTTGGGGTCCTTAGGGACTAGTAAAGCGCTATACAAATACAGACCATTTACCATTTATTTATAATAAGAAATCGCCACAGCAGTCACATTAGAGCGCTTTGCATTGTGAGGCTATGACAGGTTGGCTGTCAGCCTGAAGTGGTCCAGGTGAGGTGAGGGGAGGTTTTTTCTGCTGATAGCTCAAGTATTCTTGTATAGAAACAGCAGGTTTTTATACAACTTGATAAATGGTCTTGATCACCTGGTAGTCTGTGTTAGGAAAAATATGCTTTCCTCGACCAGTTTGCAAGTATGGTAGTTGTGTATTTGTGCTGCATTAAAAACTTAGTGATTGCTTTGGTCGCTGCCAGAGTGCTGCAGTTGCTGGTAGTTTGCATAGAAGATGCCGTTTTGTCTGCAAACACTCGCTAAACACTGAGGGGAGGTGAAATGCAACTCAGAGGCGGAGACCAATTTGCCTTCAAAGTAAAAGTTGTGCCTTATTGGTGAAACAAATGTTTCAAAATGTGCAACTTTTACTTTGAAGGTGAGCGGTCTCTGTTAGTGAGTGGTTGGTGAGTGTTTGCAGACAGGTTGCCATCTTCCATGCAAACTACATCCGTCTGTCGCAGTCTGCTAGTGACCAAAGAAATCTGAGAGGTTTTTGGTGCAGCACTGTATACATTTTTTAAACCAGTTTCATTTAGATAACACAAGCAACCACTCGCCATACAGTCTGGGCCAAGTAAGCTGCTTTTGTAAACAGACTTTTAATTTGAAAGGTGAGGATCAGTTTATCAACATATGCCATTGACCTTTTTTCCACCAACTGTGTGCTGGTCCTAAACCCCCCCACAAAAAAACAGAAAAACAAACAGTACCAGTATAGCTCCAGAAAAATAAGAGTTCCACTGGGGAAACCACTGATGTCAGAGGCTGTGGGTGGGGCTGCACTGGATAACATCTGCCTTTTAAACCTGTGAAGTTTGTGCTGGTTCTCCAAAGACAGTAAGACAAGGACCGTAAACACTGATCTGACAGCAGCCGTCAGCTGACTGAGAACAAAGAGAGGAGCAGCAGATTTGACAGAAAAGGATCAGCTGAGTCACATGACTGCTAAGCAGTCACGTGACAGTGGAGTCCGTTTATATATATTTTTAATTGTGATATTTAATCCTTTCCTGCGTGTACAAATAAACAGTATATTATATACACAATCAGTAATATAAACAGCAGCTTCACTGATCAACAACAGAATAATCTGCTGCTGCAGTTTGAATAAAGAAACTTTATTTAGAGAAATGTAAACTACATGTTCCAGTGCAATCAGAATGAAGAAGAGGAGGGTGATGAAGATCCAATTATAACGATGCTGTGTGATGTCATGATGATGATGTCTGGATGTTTGTTAAAAATAAATAAATAAAAAGTTTACTAATGCGTTTTGTTTGTTGTTGTTTTTTCCTCTGATCAGGTGACCAACAAACAGTATAATCAATTATTTCCTCTTAAGTGAGCAAAATATCGATTGATCACTGAAGCTGAAGCTCAGCTAACACTGACCTTAACACCACAGCCTGTCCAGTGTTACTGCAGACTTTTTCACAGTATTACAAACTAAGATTTGCATTTCCAGATGATCAAATTGAATTTGCTGAGCAGTCCTACCTGTGAAAATAATCTTCATCTTCATCTTTCTTACAAATGTCTCCATGTCTGAGTCTGACGCACAAACGTTATTTTTCGCGCTGGCTACCTTCTGATTACCACGGGCGCAATGAAGTTACATCTGCACCTTGAACGCATCACAGGGACGAGGACTAGAAAAGGTGCTGAAGGTGTATCCTGTTCGTAGGATGTCTTTAGTTTGTGATTACTGAGCGAGTATGTGCATGCCGTCGCTGGAAACGATGCCGGGCTTATTTAAAAGGAACTCATTCAACAGAAATACGCACTAACATGCCTGTGAGACTCAACTGCGTTCCGGACCTTTAACCCCTGCCAGCCCGTGGTTTAAAAGCGCTCCTACCTCTGCCCAGTTTCACCAGTTTAATCCCTGTTGGCTTTTCAAATTAAGAGTTTGGCTAATAAAACACGTACTCCACTGTGGTTTAGTAAACTGTACTGGTGGTTTACGGAGACTCTGGAAACCACACGACTCTTCAAATAGACGTCACAGGGGTACAAGATGTAGCATCATACGCGAGAATTTACTGTTAGGGATGCGTCTGTACTACACTAACTACACGTTTGCTCGTTAGTACTGCTATTAGAACAAAAGTATCTGGATACATCCTCATCCGCTAAAAACCCACATTGTAATATTAATAATAAGACTTTACTTGTTGAGTTATTTAAACGTGGATTTAATTGGGCCATCTTAAGTATCAGAGGTAAAAGTCGCCTATTTTATTCATATAAATAAACATTTTTTTTCTCATATTAAACCCACGCATGAAGTATTTCACTTTCAGAGGATCGATATTCTGACTGACACTGAGTGTTGACTGGACAGATGGGATCGATAGCTTTTAATTATTAAAACCTCTGGATTTCTAAGCCAGGCTTCGCGGTGGGTTTTCGGCTGTGGACCTTGGAGCGCAGCGGGGCGGGGTCTCTGTCAAACCTGTTGTGCGTCTCTCCGCGCGGACTGTGCGGATCCGGGTGTCTGCTGGGGTCTTTTGGAAGTTTCTCGGGCTACTCGGACGCCGGGAGGACGGCACAGCAGCCTGGCGAGCTCAGGTGAGTCGGACCCGGACCTCATCGCCCCCCTTGTCACGGCTCTGAGTTGTCCCGCTGCTGTAGGAAGGAAAAGGCGTGAGAGTCAGGCGTGTCTGCCCGACACACGCCAGACTCCATTCAGGAATGTAGTAGTTTTAGATGTTGCCGGTTTTCCGTTAGGCTGTTTATCTGAGGGAGGCAGCTGCCGATGGCTTTAGAACCGGGAGGAGATGCTCTTTGACTCCGCTCAGAAACATTGATATTATGACCAGCACCAGGTTATGTTCCCCGGGTTTTATTTACAGAGCCGTAAATACAGAGCGGCTCAGACTCTGGACTGGGAGTTTAAAAGTGGACAATCCCGTCAGGGAGTCTGGCCGGCGGTCTGACTGAAGCCGGTTTAACAGCAGGAGTGATAAATGTGGTGCTGGGTTCAGTTTGTAAGTCTGCCTCCTCACTGAGTGCTTCTGTGTGTGTCCGTGTCGGCCGTTTCCAGCCTGTCCTGGCACGGCACGGCACGGCCGCAGCAGCCACTGAATAGCTGGCATTCCAACACACACAGACACACACACTCTCACACTCTGTGCTGCTGTTATGGCTGGAGCGAGTTTAGAAGTCACCTTTGCAGACTTGCATAAGGGAAGTGAGCATCACGCGACACTCTGAGAACATAAACAAAAAACAATACAACCCCCCCCCTCCCCCTCTCCTCCCCGTCCTCCCCCTCTCCTCCCCCTCTCCTCCTCCTACACAAACACACAGAAAGTTGCTGGACCTGCTCTTTGTTCCAGTTTAAATTAATGTGGTCAGTATTTCTAGGGAAACTGGGCAGGGCCGCTGATATTTTCTGTTTGGGCCCTCGGGGCCCCTTAAGCTCCTGGATACCACATGACTCCAGGCTGATGCAGATCTGCTGGTCCTGATTCAGTTTTTAAAGTTGCACTGTGTTACCCTTCCACAGATCCTGCTCAGGCTTTAACTGCTGCTTTGTTGGTGTATCAGACTTCCTGTCTGTGGTTGCAGCATGTTGGCTCCTGCTGAATGTAGCCTATAGAATAGTAAAGTTGTTGGGACTCCTTCCAGAGGGAGAAGTGGCGCTCTGGTTTAGTTTGCAGTGACAATCCGGTTGATGGTGCTGAAGGAGATTATCGGTCTGAGTCTGTGGTTTGCTGACAAAGTGGGAAAAAGAGCAGAATGCTCCTTTATTTTGTGATGTTTAGGAACAGCTGAACCTTTTTTTTTGTTCAAACTCTTGATGTTCTGCATGAAGGTTTGAATTACTGAACACAATACATGGAACACTGGGGAAAATGGTTTGTTCAGATACTTAAAGTTCATGCTTTTAAAGACAGAAAGAAACTGTGTTTAAATCTGGATTCCAGTGCTCAGCTAACTTGCTTCAGTTTACCCACTCCTCTTCCAGACATCTTGCTATCTTGGGAATGTTTCCAGTCACTTAAGCTCATCAGCCACTTTATTAGGTACACCTGTTCAACTGCTTGTTAGCACAAATATCTAATGAGGCAACCACATGGCAGCAGCTCATTGCATTTAGGCATGTAGACATGGTCAAGCTGACCTACTCATCAGAATGAGGAAGAACAGTGATGGTTGCTGGTGCCAGAGGGTCTGTCCGAGTAGTTCAGAAAATGATCATCTGCCGGGATTTTCCCAAACATGCATCTCCAGGGTTTACAGAGAATGGTCTGTAAAAGGGAAAATACCCTGTGAGCTGCAGCTCTCTGGGTAAAAATGATGTGTTGACAAGCTGCTTTGAGGCGATAAGAAAGCAACATTTACTTAAATAACCACCCATTGCTGCCAAGGTATGCAGAAGAGCATCTCTGAACGGCCAACACATTGAACCTTGAAGCAGGGTTACAGCAGCAGAAGACCGAAAACTGAGGCTGCAGCTCCCGCGGGCTCACCAAAACTGGGCAGGAGAAGACTGGAAAGACATTGTTTGGTCAGTCTCAATTTCTGCTGCATCATTCACATGATAGGGACAGACTTTAAACAGCATGACAGCATGAATCCATCCTGCTTTGTGAACAGTTCAGGCTGCTGTTGGTGAAATGGTGTGGAGCATATTTTCTTTGCACACTCTGTGCACCTTAGTACCAACTGAGCGTCTTTTAACCATCACAGCCTGCCTTAATATTTTTACTGAGCATGTCCACACCTTTCTGACCTCAGTGTACCCATCCTCTGATGACAGCTGCCAGTTTTTAATGGTCACCAGGACATGAAAGCTGCAGGTGAAATATGAAAGAATCTGCCTAAAAAGTGTTCCTCAACATTAAGTTTTAAAAACCTTCTTTTTCCTCTCAGAAGATTTACTCGTACCTCCATCTGTGCTGCTTTTCGTTTGACACCACGTCTTTCTTATAATTCTGGTTGAAATGATTTTGTGTTTGGATTTCTGACTGTACGCACTCCAGGTTTCTTTTATACAAAACCTCGTTCTTTTAGAGAAAAACAGAAATAAAAAATCACAGAGACTTTGAAAAAAATCCAAATATGAATTTTGATTATCGATTAAATTATTTCAGTTTAACTCACAAGCAAAGCCGTGTTATTCCTCCAGCTCCTTTTTATTGAAAAGAACAGGAGCTGCCCACATGCTGCATAAGTATGACAATAAGATTATAATAGAACAACAAAATGCATCAAATACATAAAAACTGTCCAAATGAAAAAATATCATAACCAATGTTTAATAACCTTGATAATTCACAGTAAAGGTGATTCACATGTAGATGGAACAAATGGAAACTGATGAAAATCAATTAACAGATTTAAAATAGAGGCGGTGTGGTCAAAGTTTATTGAAAACAAAATGAAGGTTTCGCTGCTGGCAGTGAGGAGCAGCTCTAATGCATGACTTTGTTTCTTTGTGCAATCATTAGATTCCTGCAGCAGCCTGACAGTCACAGTTCAGGGCCGCACTGATAAAAATGTTAAATTGTAGATTTTCTGAATGGACTCTGGTTTAAAGAGACAACCTGAAGACTCCTTTACCCGATTTAACCCAGAAACCCGAATGAAGCTCACCCACTGACCACCCTGGCATGTGATCGGCTTGAGGCAGTGACATCATGCTCCTCCTCCTCATCCTCCTTTTCCTCCTCATCATCAGTGAGATGAAGATTACTTAACCGAAATGCCCATTTGACTAATCTGAAGGGTTTAGTCTGAGTCCAGCTTCAGAGTCAGATTACTGTCTAATACACACACACACACACACACACACACACAC
>NW_024582499.1:1195823-1213263 GCF_018398535.1 Haplochromis burtoni
ACACACACACACACACACACACACACACACACACACACAGGGTTAATGTGCTTTAATCTGCAGTTTTAGTCCAACTGGGCTCGCACCAGTAACACCAGCACAGAGTGCTCTACTTTCCTGAAAGTCACCATCGTGTTTCCTCGTTTCCTGCTGCAGAGGATTTGATTCAGTGTTAGCAGATGAGCTGATCTGATCAGCTAATTGATTAATCAGCAAATACAAAAGGAGTGAGGTCTTTTTAAACGGGGCAGAATCTGCAGAATCAGTGACAACATCACTTCACAGATGTGAGAAATATGTGATTATTTTAGTCCTGTGTGTGATCACTGTGAAGACCACTTTGGTTGCTGGTGTTAATGTGCCATTTCTATATTTCTGTATGCTCTGGTTGTACAATGTACTTTACTACTGCGCTGAATGTGTTTGTGGAGGTGCGAAGGCATAAATAACAGATAGAAAAAGTGTTCACGATGATGTGAGAGAAAGATCAGAATAAATAAATGTTAACGAGGAAGCTTCTTTCGGTTGCTCCCTTATTCACTGATTTGGCAGTTTTTACACCGGATGCCCTCCCTAACACAACCCGAAAGAGTTTTGTTTTTTCGAACCGGGGATCTTTTGCTTGTTAGGCGAATATGTAAACTAATATTAGTCATCATATTTAGGAAACAAGTTGGAGACGGTGGAGATGGGGGGGGAATCCTAATACAGGGGAAGAGGATTGTTAAATGTTCTGGTTCTCCACCCTCCGCCCTGTGCTCCGAGTGCTGTGGAGAGACTCTGAGGGAGGATCTGCTTCTAACATCTGAACTCAGTTAGTTTCTAAAGGCTTATAAAGTAACAACAAGATAATCGGGGTTAAAATTTTACTCTCATAGTATTTTATGTTTGCTTTACATTGCATTACCACCCCCTCTATAAATAAAAGCCCACACTGACTCACAAGAGGAAGTGACATTTTCTCAATGAGCCTGTGGAAAGATCATCAGGCGCTCCTGCAGCTGCCTTTGTCTCTCACAATCTTTTACTGGGTCATGTGATACTTTATAGTCCCAAAGATGTGAGTCGTGACCAAGCTCAAACAGCTGGATGCCCTCCCTCACACTCACCTCCTTATTTTCACTTATTAATATAAAATTAAAGTTCAATAAGTTGAGGAGATCCAACATAAAAGGAAACATTTCAGAAAGTTTAGTAACTGCACAATGTTTGTTAAGTTAGTGAATAATCATGTTCAGTCATCCTAATGACAATTATTACATTAAGATAAGTTTGACTGAAGCCATGTGGAGGCAGAAGACATCCAAGCAGGTTCTATTTTTCTCTCATAATCTACTGATTGTTCAGAAAACGTCAAGTGACATCTCAATGAGAGTGACGGAGCATGTTTTTTTCTCTTTCTTCTTTTGTGTTTAGAAATGACTCACAATACTTATCAGTAATAAAACTGCTTCCAGATAATTTCCCGTCTATCTGCTAATCGAGTAATCGGGTCAGGTGTGGACTGCTCGCTGGTTTCTGGGGCAATAATCCTACTGACATGTGTGAAGGGGGCCAACGGGGGCCCCGCTGACAACTCCTTCCCCTCAGGAGGGGAATTATTATCTTCAGCCCTGCAGATAATGTGATAAAGACTTTTGTAATGATTTATATAACTCTGTGTCCTAAAGATAAATGACAGTTTGGGAAACATGAGAAATACAAAAAAGACAAAATAAAGAAAATACATTTGAGTTGAAATTTGTTTCGTAAATACTAAAAGTGCTCGCCCGCTTTGCTGTCAGTCTCGAGGAGCTGAGCTGAAGTCAGTGTGACGTGACGGAAACAGCAACAGTGTGTGCGCTTCACTGTTTGTGTGTCTGATTAGCTGTCAGTTTCTAATACAATCTGCGTGACCATCTGTTTTACTCCACTGTACACACTTGGTGTGTGTGTGTGCTCCTGGGAATTGTTATCACATGTTCCATGTATGCACACACGCCTGCACAGGTGCTGTTATGTGTCTGCAGGTTCTTTTAAAGATAATTGGAATTAATTGAAGATCTAATATCTGCAGAAGGTTCAGTGAGCGAGGCTGGTCTCCAGATCTGGATGATGTTTGGGAACGCGATCACTTCAGATCAGTTAAGTCTGGTTTAAAAATAGGTAGAAAAGTTTGGTGTGTTTGTCGGTGAGAGTTCCCGCCTCCTTCTCTGACACATTATGGGTGCAGTGAACCAGAAAGAGTGAGAACATACACTGGGCTATATCTTTGCTCTGATAAGGAGCAGCTGTACTCACCAGCACACAGCTGAAACAGTCATCAAGCTGTGTGCCGGCTGTGTGCCCCGTCATGATTGGCTAATATGTTGTAAAGCAGATTGGGTTTTTGAGAGGCGGCGGGGCAACTGCCATCACTCCATCATTGGTGTTGGGCAGTTTTCCCATGAATTTCTACTCAAGAGTCTCCTGAGTGGCGACTCGCCCGCACGCTCAGTGCTGTGTCAGCTGTAATCTTGCTTAGCACAGCTACCAGTGAGCCGCATCTTCCCACAGAAAGCTTCCCCCGATCACCGCTCGCTGTATCTCTGCTTGTCTAAGTGTCTAAAAGTCTCCAGGTTTCATTTGTTTCCTCCGAGCGAGGAGCTTCGCGAACCAACTGAAAGTCGTCCCGCTCGTTTCTCAAACCGCCCTCCTCCGTGCTGTCTGCAGCAGCTCCTCGTGATCTTCACTCAGACCTCCTTACTTCTTTATCGACTTTATTTATAACGTTGTAGTCTTAAAAGTTAAAATATAAAGTAAACTGTGAGCATTTTTGTGGATGAGCAGCAGAGTAATGACTGCTGTAGCTGCTCTTGGCATGGTTTTCAGTTCTTCTCAGTTTTGTCACCTGAAGCTCTTTATTAGCGCTTATCTTGAACAAACATGAGCAACAGAAACAGCAACAGTGAAATAACCGGAGATTAGCTTCAGCGCTCAGAATATTAAAAAGAGGAGTCTCCTTCAGAGCCATATTTTCCAGCAAAGACCGCGAGACGAACCAGCAGAGCCGCACGTATCAGGCCGTAGATTGATCAGCTGATCAAAGGAGAATGACTGTTTACGTGTTTGAATCGAGAACTTCTTAAACATGCTGACGTGAAGCGAAGTGTTTTCATGGTTTGGACTTTTGCTGATGTCACACGCTGCTCTGTGAAACTGAGCCGAGCTGTTCTCTGATGTTTTATGCACCGAACGATTAATCGATCTGTGGCCCGAATGATGTTTGCTGCTTTTCACACATAAAATCTGATTAGAACATAGTTTGACTCATAAAAACAAGAAATACAGAGAAAATCTGACTTTATGTTTTATCAATTTATGTTTCTGAATTCTTAATAAAATCAAATCTCCAAACATAAATTCCCCCAAACGGACCCCAGAATCCACCTGGAACCAGAATCAGACCCTCTGAGCAGAAAACGGCACTGCTGGTTTGGGTGAACTGACCCTTTAATGTTATTAATCCTGTAGGACAACCACTGGCTGCAGAACATCAGAGGATCTTGTGTGGGTGTTTCATGTGTTCCTGCAGATGAAAGAGTTGCTGGTTTGATTCCTCAGGGACTCTCAGCCAGCGGCTGGCTGCTACTGATTTGAACCACAATGACGCACACACCAATCCTCAGGAGGTTGTGTGTCTGCGTGTGCGTGCGTGTGTGTTTCTCCTGATCCAGGTTCCATCATGTTTTTCTTTTGTTTTGGTTGCATTCTTCTGAGCAGCTTCACTTCAAGAGTACGAGTTTTCTTGGCTGAAGTTGTCTCACTCCCCGTGTTTTCTTTGGACACTGTGGCAGCCAGCTATCCCAGAATGCATTTCACACTCCCCCAGCGGCTGAATGGAGGTGCTTCGTTTTTCCCTCCAGGGACCGCCGGTCAATCAGCGAGGACTCCAGCAGCTGCAGAGCTGAATTCAGAGCCTCAACTTTTACACTGAGGATTAATCAGATTGATCCAGTAAATCGAATCAGAGCGGACTGATATTCTGTAAATAGACACAACCTCAGAGCATGAGCCAGAGTCAGTGTACTACAGGTGCAGTGTGACAGGTACTAAGTGGTGGTGGTGGGGTACCCGGGTGTGACGTCAGCACAGGGGAAGCTTGAGATCAGCAAAGCCACAGTGTTTAGAAGAAGCTGTCACTCAGTACGTTTTTATTTTTTCTATTGTCCAAACACTGTATATAAAAGATGGACACAAACCCCATGACATCACCTCGTTTCTGGATGGACTTTGCTTTGAAACCTGGGTGGATAAAGCCAGCCAGAATCATTGGTTGACATCTATAATGCTGCTGGGTCAAACAGTAAACATCATTTAAATGACTGTTTGTAAACTATCACAATATCTATTCAAATGTAACTGATTACAGGCCAACTGATACAGAATATTTAGGATAAGGACCCAAATGCAGGACTCACGAACACAAAGGCTGATTCTGTGATGCACTGAGTCTTCTTCAGTCATCTTTGTCACTCAGCATGTGTTAATAGACCTCTCTGCTGAATCACACGTGTTATTAATCTCTGGCTTTGTTCCACTGCTTGTCTTCTATCCCGTCTTCCTTCTCTCACCTCAACCAATCACAGCAGATGGCCCCGCCCCTCCCTGAGCCTGGTTCTGCTGGAGGTTTCTTCCTGTTAAAAGGGAGTTTTTCCTTCCCACTGTCGCCAAAGTGCTGCTCATAGGGGGTCATATGATTGTTGGGTTTTTCTCTGTATGTGTTATTGCAGGGTCTACCTTACAGTATAAAGCGCCTTGAGGCGACTGTTGTTGTGATTTGGCGCTGTGTACATAAAATTGAAATTGAACTGAATTAAAGTAAAAGAGGCAGCTTTATTGCAATGTAGCAAAATTACTCAATACAGAAACCAACAACTGAAATGAGGAACTGAGATGCTGGGAAACTGTAAACTGGAGAGCTAGAAACTAGGAGTGTGGATGATGAGGACCACGCAGGAAACACTCAGGACGTGGGGATGCCGAGACAACGGGCAGAGGAAAACACACGAGGGACTAACGAGGGGGGTAGAAACCCAGCTGGGAGAGATCAAACATAACGAGACGGGGAATACACTAACACAGGACGTGAGACTGTCAAAGTAAAACAGGAAACATGAGACAAACACAAAGACACGGACTTGACACTGAGACAAGGAGACACAAAAACATGAAACACAGGGAGACACATAGACAGAAGCCTAAAGACTATAAACTATAACATGAGCACAAAACCATGAAGAGAAACGAAACCACCACCAACAACAAATCAAAGAATATGAACTCAAACCAGAAAGAACCAGAACTGATATTTGGTCATGTAAAAATATGTATTGGCCAATTTTTATTACCTTTTTTGCATTTCAACACACAAAGCACAAATATTTCCCTAACATCATCTTTTTATCCTTAGTTTTCACATGATGTCAGAGCCACTGGGACATGCCCACCTGGAGCACTGCAGTCCTTTGCCCTCCAGCCATCCTTTGAACGTCTTCGAGTTTAACTTGCCAGACAGCTCCTGTGCAGTCGGGTGCACTAATCAGCGTTTATTTACAGCTGCCAGCAGGGCAGAGTTTGTGGAGTATTGCACCAACACCTCCCTCCACAGCAGCCCCGGCTGTCAGTGGTGGCTCATTTAAACCGTAGGAATGATTTACCCGACACTGGAAGAATACTCGGTTGACTTCACTGTTATGATGCGACATTAATGTGACAAATTTATACTACTGGAACTTCTCTGTCCAAGTCAGCAAAACACAAGTGTGGTAGTTCATTTAAGCTAGCTATGTAGCACTTATGTTTGTCGTAACCACACACAAGTTCGTGTTCTTCATCTCCCACACGGCCGTCTTACCTACCCATCCACAAAGAAAATGCACGTAGCTGTCTGTACTTTGAAAGCTTTCATCCTTGCAGTGGTGTGAGGTGAGCAAAGATACACGTAGATGACACTGAGCTGAAGCTCTGGGGGACACATCACCACTTTCAGAAATTTAAATAAAACCACTGGTTTTGGAACAAGTCCCCAAAATGTGTAGTTTCTCTTCACATCTTAGTTTTCGATTGATGGATGTGTGGATAGATGATCCAAGTCAGCGGTCCCCAACCCCCGGGCCACAGACCGGTACCGGTCCATGAGTTGTTTGGTACCGGGCCGCGATAGTTGAGGCTCAGGTGTGAAATTTATGGTTTTCAGGGATTTTATTGTTATTTTTTTAATCGTTTTTATCATTAACTCGGTTTCCCTGGGTCTTTTCCCGTGTGTTATGAATAAATCTTCTTTTTTTTGGTACTGTACTGGTTTTATTTTGTTGTATTTACCCGCGACACCTTAAAGGCCAGTCTGTGAAAATATTGTCGGACATAAACCGGTCCGTAGCGCAAAAAAGGTTGAGGACCGCTGATCCAGGTAATCTTGCCTTGAGACAGGTGAAAAAAAAACAATTTTGTTGTGCAGTACCCCAACTGTCCACTATCTGCCCTCATGATGGAGTAATGTTTGGCCCGCCAGGGTAGCGAGTTGGTCATGTGACTAAACAAAATATGAATGATCACATTAAGTCAAGGACTGCTTGGATCTACTAGTTGTTGTGCTGTTGCCTTCTGTTGAACAAACTGTGTGATGTCATCATTTTATATCATCGATGGGAGTTTCTCCCATCTCTTCTTTACTGTTTTAGATTTTCATTTATTAAATATACAGGCCAATATATGGCTAAAACGGACCAATATATTGGCCCTCCCAGTAAGGCTCTAATGAAGGCACATCTTTCCCCAGCACTGCAGACATCCTGTCAGACAGGCAGAGGTCCTCTTTAATGGGGATTCCCAGGAGCCCAAAGGTGGGGGTTCTCTTCAAAGACCTCCTTGGTCTTTGTGGTGTTTCAGAACCAGGTTATTGTTGAACACTGTATGTTTTCAGGTTCTGATTCTCCTCCGTAAATGCAGCTTCATTGCAGTCTGATGAGCCTGAAGGCTGTCATATCACCCGCAAACCTAACAATAGGTTTGAAGTGTGGCTGGGCTAGCAGCCATGCGTGAAGAGTGCATGAAAGTGGGGGCTCATCACACAACCATGGAGGGATCCCAGCGCTCAGGGTGGAGGATGTGCACTCGCCCAGTTGGAGAGTCTGGAGGCAGCTGATGAGGGAGCGGAGCGTGCCGAACAGCTTCTCCTGTGTGACTGTATTAACACCAAGCTGTAGTTAAAGAAGAGCATCCTTATGTTGGTGCTGTGTCTGTAAAGGCCTGCAGGGAAAACGCACTCACCTGCTGCTAGACAAATTGGTGTTGGTGTCTGTCAGCTGGCACAGTCAGAGCGAGCATTTTTAACAATATATCTGTTAAAGTTTTGATAAACAAGGCAGTCCACTGCAGAACGTGGTCAGCTGTCACGGTATTCCTGTGGTTTCGTGCCGGTTTACTCTGACACAGCGGAGATAAAATCACTCATTTTTTAATGCAGAGCTTGTTCATCCAAATGTCATCTTAGCTTGCTACTGTGGGTGTTTATAGCTTACCAGCACAGACAGGCACAGCTGTATGGGAATGCATCCTAATGAGGGTTTACTAGTGTTTTACACTGCTGACTTATGAGTGATTCCTTTAACCAAGTAGTATTTTGGGCGATAACTTGTGAGGGCACCAATGTTCCCTTGCTGTGACGTCCCTAAAACTCACCTGAAGGTATTTTACTGCAATCAAAATCTGAACTATTGTGTCCAACTCGTTTATCAAAAACATGATGAAGCTTTTTCACTTCATTTTCTGGACTTCACGGCTTTTCCTTCAGGATTATCTCATGTGTGCCCTCTAAGAAATCTGAGAGAGTGCGAGTTACTGGTTATATTAGAGATTCTCTGGCTTAGACTGCAGTCTGCTTCTGAAGTCATTTAATGGACAGACTGAGGATAATCTCCACCTGCTGTGAGAACCAATGAAGTCAAATTCACACAAAGATGGTGGAAGAAAACACGCTTTAATTCATGTTTTTGAGATTTTCATGAAATTTGGTTACAGCTTGTTCTACATTTGGACAAAAGCCTGCTAATGTAAAATAACTCAGTTAATTAAGTTCTTATTAAGTGACTTACTGAGCGAAACCACAGAAGTTTTAGACGTATAAAAGACATAGATGTTTTTACCGGTTTTTGATGTTTTATTGATGAAGTTCTCAATCGATTAATCCTGCAGAGAATCTTTGGATAAGCCAGAAATTAAAAATAGTTACTTCTGCAGTGAACCATGGCAGACTTTAGTATTCTGAGATGGTTCATAAGTGGGCCGTGTGCAGTCTGCTGTAGCAGGTGTGTTTGATGTTTTTTGTGGCGGCTTGAACCTGAACTGACAGACCTGATAAGACGGAGGAAGAGGAGGGCGGAGGAGGGCGGGGTGCATTGTGGTGTTTGGGGGTTGGAGGGTGACCGGAGGACGAGTTGAAACAAACAAGAACTCACAAAGACGAGTAAAGGGGGGTTCTGGGTGGGTGTTTGGGGGTCTATTGTTGATCCCAGATTAGGGTGGGGCCTCCACACCGATTATACACACACACGCATGCACCGTAGAGTGGAGTGTGAATGAAGTGTCCTTGATCGCACCAACTGCTGAGCCCCCCCATCCTATTCCTCAAACTCCCCCAACCCTCCCCCACCCACCCTCCCATCCTCCCCCGTTTGTGTGTGTGTGTGAAATCACACACACACTAACTGTGTGTGTAGCTGGAGGTGATATTAATAATCCATAAAGAAGCTGGTTTCTCTCAATCGCTCCCTGTGGAGCACACACACACACACACACACACACACACACACACACACACACACACACACACACACACACACACACACACACACAGTGCTAACCAGCTGTCTCGCTGCCTGTCAGACAGACAGGATGGTGGAGTCACTTTCTGCCCTCTCACTGTAACACTTCAGTTTACAGTCACATATTTTCAGCTACTTTCCTGGAAACTTGAGCCGAATCTTTGCCGACTCTGCTCTCAGCAGCGAGCGTTCGGGAGGACGTGCACATTGACAAATTAAACAATCACCACATGTAAACATCGCCGTTTATATTTAGACATTTTATACAGAAATGAACAGCAACAACAGAAAATAAAAACCCTTCTTGCTGTTTACCTGCAAATTTCCATAAGACATCTGTGAGGTGCCATATGTTAGAGATCTGCTTTAGTGCATCTTCATTTTGACTGACGGTTCTGCTGCACGTGGTGGAGCTGCAGACATGCTGCAGTGTTCAGCTGTTTGTGGAAATTCCTTTGGTTAGTGTTTCAAGTGTCCTCTATGCTGTGAAAGTTCAGCCACTCAGGAGTTACACTGACAAACTGATCTTTAGCTTATCAACAAATGCACCTGTAGTGTTTCCATCATAGACTGTTTATGTGCAGTTCCCTGGTTTCTCTGAGCAAAACAGGCCAAATCTAAGGGTGGAATGCTAATGCTAACTTACCAGCTGACGCGAGCGAGCTTGGCTGAGAAGTTGCATATCGTTAATATGCAATGATTTTCAAATTTGCTTAAGAAGCAGAAGAAAATAGTGAATTTGTTGTTTAGGAGTCCAAATTAGAGTTATTTACTTGGATTCCTGAACAGAAAAACATAGTTTTAGTGGTTGATTGTTTTGATTGATTCATTTCTGACTTTTTAGAGACGTCTGGTGTGTCGGTTAAATCTTGCCATAAAAACATCATTTCAGTTTGTAAATTTTTAAATAAATAACAATATAACTTTTATTTTTAAAGAAATTATAAGGACATAAAAAGTGATTTCTTGTTTTTATAGCAGATGGTCTAATAAACCATTTACAATATGGCCTCTGATTAATTAATTCTCCCATATTCTATAATATCATGTATTTTATTTGAAATGTATTTATATCTATCTACAGATTAAAAGTATACACACTAGAATGAGGGTGAACAAGGGAGGTTTTTACATAACCAAATTTATATTATTACCTAATTTTAAATAAGGTGTAAGTAATATTGTGTAGACTTCAGATGTTTTACAGTAAAGGTGACTCAAATATTAAGTAATTTTAGGTACTACATAAGTAAGAACCACATAATTTCTTGGTAATTTTGCAGAAAGACAAATAATATTTCCCCATCTTACAAAATTAAATTTTGTACACTGTACTGTTTGGGGTGTGGCCTTACTATGGAGTGACTTAACCTGGTCCAGGTATTTTACAGCAAGGTTGGCACACCTGTCCTGCACACTACTTTTGAAAGTTGTGTTTGAACAATGAAGTGATGGGGGGAAAGAAGTTCATTATAAGATGGCATAGACATGCAAATGTTGATGCTAGTGATTTTTTTCTTGTAACCTGGTAAAGTAGAACAGCACATTTATATTGGTAAAAATACAGGATAGTTGAGAAACAAAACATCTATTCTGCACATCAGCAAAATGAACAATAAGTAAAGATGGAAAAAAGCAAGACAAAAAAACAGGATATTCACAGTGTAAGATGGGAAAGATTATCTATTTTTCTGCAAAACTACCAGAAACGCAGTACTTGAAATTACTTGCAGTGTAATTTTTCCTTGTTTCCTGTAAAATACATAAAGATATACACTACTTAAAATGACTTATGCAGTACTTTAAATTACTTGCCGATTAATTTGTCTCCGTTCCAGTGAAATACCTGAAGTTATGCAGTTATTAAAATTACTCAAGCACTTTGGAAACTTACATATTACTTAACAAACTTGTTTATTTGTGTCCTGTAAAATGTGCTATATGAAAAGGTTGTGAGCAGGTTTGCTTTCACCTCACAGTCTCCAGAGTTGCAGGTAGCAGCAATGTACCAATTACATGTACCATCACTGCCAATTAAAGGCTTTGCTTATTATAAAGGATGGGTGTAGCCACGGTGACATCACCCACTGGTTTGCATGGTACAGTTCTCAAATCCTCAATCTAAGTGTCTTCACTGACGCCATTTTTAGCTTTTTAAAATTTGCATGACAGGAGTACGCCCATCTTTTATATACAGTCTATGCTGACAGTGAAGTAGGAAAGGAGAGCTGTTCCTTCCTCGACTGCTTTCCAGCACTCTGCCAGTCAGTTTTGAGTGGGTACTGCTTTTCAGCAGCACAGACAGAAAAAATTGTTGTGCACAGATTTGGCCCTGGCACACAAACTGCCAGCACCAAGAATTATAACATCCTCATAACACAGCTTCATTCGGGTGGATGCAGTTTTCTTTTTGGATGAGTGAGATTCATTCATTCACTCATTGGTTTTGCAGTGAGGTGCACAAACACTGCAGTTACTGGCTCTCGATGCTTCTCGTGGTCAGCTGTATAAACACCACAGACTCACGGCACACCAGTATGAACAGCAGCCACAATCAGCCAGTTATGCCTCACCTCATCGTTGTCTTTATGAAAAGATAAGAAGCCCCATAAACGACTATTCATGAGCAGAGCAGGTGGAGGATGAAGCTTTTATTGGGGCAAAGTCAGCTAACTTTTTAAGTATCAGATTTAATTGATTATTGTATTCATGCAGCTTTTATGTCCCTGTGTCTCTTGAAATTAAAAATGATTTATAATACTTCAAAATAACTGCCAAAAATAAGCAGCTGGAGGCTTTTCAGCATGATTACAGAGCAGTAAGACTTGCTTACAGAAGCACTCGGGTTTCATTTTGCGACATGTTTTATAATAAACACAGAAAGTAAATTAGAGCTGAAACTTAATTTGTTGAAACTGAAGCAAAAGTGAAAAAGAGCCAGTGACATTTTCCAGTGCAGGAGCTTTTCCTGGCAAGCAGCAGACACAATCAGGTCTGAGCGAGGAAGTTGTTTTACACCCAAACTGCTTCTGCTCAGGGGAACTTTTCAAAAAACTGTAAAATCTAGACTTCTGTTTTATAAGCTTGCTAAAAAAATATTCAGTCTTTCACAACGAAGGCCTTAAGGCAAAAACTATATGAAAGAAATCCGGTTACAGCTGCTACAATATGAATCACTCGCAGGACTGAATTTGCTGTTGTAATAAGCATTTCAGCCTCCCTGGTATCAGCTCACTGACAGTCCAGAGGTGTTTGGAATAAAACTGAGCATTAATGGGAGTGTTTCCTCCCGTTTAGTGGGTCCCAGTGGACGGCAGCCACACTTCCACCTAAAAGCGAACCTGTTGGGATGTTTCACTCTCTCTCTTGCCTCCCTGTGACAGCTTTCACACGTCCATGGTGTTGACTGCAGCCTGACAGCTGAGAGAGGAGTCGCATCACTCTTCATGTCACTGGAGCCAGTTTAAAGTTCAGACTTGCGGCTTTGGGTGACGACCAGGATCCGGACCGGGACCAGAATTACGCAGGGTTCAGTTTCAGGATTCCTGCACAGACAGGAAGAAACTCGCTCTGTGGTTAAAGTCAGGCGAGTTTCCATGGAGACGGTCGGGGTTACCATGGTGATGAGGAGTATGGCTGACGGCGAGCAGTGAGGGACCTCAGAATGATAGGAATACCAACACGAGCGTGTGTGTGTGTGTGTGTTTATAATTGGCTGTGATAAAATATTCTCTTTGATGTTGAAGTGAAGCCAGAACCAGTAAGCAAAGAACCAGTCACCCAGAACCAGCCGTCTGATTTGTGATATACATATACAGTAAGAGTCAACGCAAACTTGAGCTGTGACACAAACATCAGTGACAAAACAGCGTGTGTGTGTCCGAGGACGTCTCCAGCCTCACAAATGTCGTCCAGAGAGACGCAAGAACAAAGATTTCAGCGAGCTGAGGAGATTTCTGCAGGTGTGTTCGTCTTAACCTTGAGCTCTTTTCATCTCTTTCAGAATGACTTGTTATGCTCTTTGTGTAGTATTTGTAGGACTTTCACTCTTAGGAAGGAGTAGCAGCAGTCCTGAATCTCTTCCTTTTGTCAGTGGTTTGTCTGCTTGTGGACTGATGAGGACTTTAGTCTTTAGAAAAGCTTTTGTAGTCTTTTATATCTGTGTGCATCTCTGTAATGGTTCCTCTGACGCCCTGTGAAAGTTCATACCAGTCAATCTTTCCTAATAGGCAGTCTTTGAATGCCTTTATTTATAGACCGGCTCACCTCTGAATAAAGCAGTGTTGCACAATTCACTCACTCCTTAACTTAAAACACCTGACTCCAAGTAGCCTTTGAAGAAGCCGTTAGCACAGAGGCTTGCTTGTTTTTTGCAGCCTGCACTGCACAGATGACACAATGTGTTCAAATGATATAAAAGTGTAGCTGTTGTTGCGCTATTAGTTTAGCGTGGGGCTGTCAAAACTGGTCAAAACTTGTGTTAAAATGTAGAAAAAAACGCCCACACTGTCATGAAAACTGGGTGTTCCCGGGGTTTGAGCTGGAATTCTTTATTATTGTTCACTCTTTGGTTCTTTGTTGTCTGTATTGTCAGTTTTTGTCTGCGCGTGTGTGAAAAAGGAGTCGGTCTCGATCAGTGTTTAACTTCTGCTTACCTCTGTTGGGTATAGTATGTACATAGTGTGTAAATGTAAGAGTATTTCATATTGTTTCATATGTTTTCTTGATATTAATACTATATGTAGAGTAAATTAGTAATGTTATAGCTGACCTTGGACCCCCGAGCCCCGTGTCCCGCAAAAGGGGCGTTGTGATATATCTCCCAATAATAACATAAGTTTTAAATCAAACTCAGAGAGGATATAATATATATATATATAACACAGGACCTGATAAGGGCATTCTGCGATTGATACTTCATACATTGCATGAACTTCCTTTTTGTGACTCAATTGGACGGAAAGATTCAACATGTTCATGGGGATTCACCAAACCATCAATAATATTTAGATATTTATAAATATTTACCAAGCCCAACTGTGCTTAGCTCCCGAGATCAGACGAAATTGGGCGTGCTCAGGGTGGTATGGCTGCAAGCCATGGGGTGGCTGTAGCTCAGGACGTAGACCCTGAATCCTCCCTTAGTTATGCTGCAATAGACGTAGGCTGCCGGGGGATTCCCATGATGCATTGTTTTTCCTTTCCAGTCACCTTTCTCACTCACTATGTGTTAACAGACCTCTCTGCATTGAATCATATCTGTTATTAACCTCTGTCTCTCTTCCACAGCATGTCTTTATCCTGTCTTCCTTCTCTCACCCCAACCGGTCGCAGCAGATGGCCCCGCCCTCCCTGAGCCTGGTTCTGCCTGGAGGTTTCTTCCTGTTAAAAGGGAGTTTTTCCTTCCCACTGTCGCCAAAGTGCTTGCTCATAGGGGGTCATATGATTGTTGGGTTTTTCTCTGTATCTATGAAACGCCTTGAGGCGACTTTTGTTGTGATTTGGCGCTATATAAATAAAATTGAATTGAATTGAATTGAATAGATATGTTGTGAAGGTTCTCAGTCATCCAGGTCTTCGTAGTCTAAGGAGCTTGGAAATAAGACGCTTTTCTTTCCAAGCTCCTTAGACCTCAGGAGGTAGAGCAGGCCACCTACTGATTGGAAGGTTGGTGGTTTGATCCCTGGCTCCTCCAGTCTGCAATGTCAAGTATCCTTGGGCAAGATACTAACCCCAAGTTGCTCTCTGATGCATCCATCGGAGTGTGAATGGAGTTAGAAAGCACTCAGTTTAGAGAAAGTGCTGGTGAGAATGGATGTGTTTGGATGGATGAATGTGGCATGTTGTATAGAGCGCTTTGAGTACTCTGGGAGAAGAAGCGCTATATAAGTATCAGTCCATTTACCATTTAGATATTTAACTGCTCTCCTCTGGGTTTCTCTGTTTCTTTTCTTTTTCTGTGGCTTCCTGTGTTGTGAATTATACTTCAGCAGGAAATTATACTTACATGACCCGAAACGCCTTTTAAACCTACATCATAACCTCACACGTAACCCAACGTGCACCTCCTGAGAAATGTAATTACATGCTGGAACAATTTTCATGCTTAAGAGGGATTTCTGGTTGTGTCGTAAGTTAAGGCTTAGATTACCTGCAGAAGTGTAAATCAAACTTCAGTCTGGGTCTCAGTATGTGTGTGTTTTAGTTCCTGTTTTATTTTTTATCATATCTTGCGTGCTTCATATTGAGTTTTACTTCCCTTGTCTCGTTTATCCTGATTTGTTGCAGCTGTCTTCCCCGGTGTTTCCCATCTTCCTCGTCTCATATGTCTCATGTCTACCCTCACCTGTGGCTTGTGGCTGTTTCTTGATTAGCCCTCATGTGTATAAATAGTCCTGTCATCTGTCATCCCCTGCTACATGATTTTACTTTAGTACATTTTATTATTTTGTGGACTTTTATAAGCCAAAAAATGGTTTTCCTTTTGTTAATAAGTATGCCCCCCCCCCAAAAAAATTTTTTTCAAAACATAACCCACAACAAAATGGCATAAATAAAGCAGTACAACACAATAAAAAAACCCACACACACACATTATAACAAAGGTAAATAGCTCATTAAGGAAAAATACACACACAAAAGGAACTCAATGAAGTATAAAACAAAATAAAGTAAAAATAGAAAGTACATTACCTTTAAGTAAAGTTACTTAAAAAGTTTAATAAAATACAATAAAGCATGTAAAATGTCTCAAAAATGTTTTAGGAGGGATTTCAAGTCATCATATTTAAAAAAACGAAAAACAAAAAAGAAAGAAGTTTGAAGAAAGAAAACCAGGCATGAAAGAGGAAAAACAAGCAAATTTTTAGAAAATATGAAATATTTGGCTGCCATACATAGATATAAACATTTCCAACAACTGATATTATGAAACTGAGAGAGAGCATGATCACAAATTTAAGATGTAGAAATAATAACAGAAACTCACTCTGTCTAAAAAAGTTCATTTGGATTTGGTGCATGGTGTCCTGTCCGGGGAATATCACGCTGAAGTCCCTTCACATTCAAGCTGTAATATCTGTGAAACCATTCACCTGATTGGGCCAAAGAATATTGAGGGCTTCGAATCTGAGAAGCTGTAAATAAAACATCAGCCGCTTTGCTGCAAACCTTTGGTTTCTACAGGCCTTCAAATCTGCTGTCTGTGGTCGGACATCCAAATATTTTACAGAATTCAAGCATCCATCATCCACTCCAGAGTGTCCATATTCATCGAAACACAGTACCAGATATTTACCCTAAAACATTTCAAGGACCTAGTTCAGGTAGTTTTGTGGATAATGGAATTTTAAAATGCCCCCTCAAACCCCTGAAATGTCCTTAAAGCAAAAAAATGAAAAGTTTTACTAAATATTTCTACAGAAACACGTCTTATAAAAGATCCACATCTCTACGTATCCAGCAGCTCTGCAGCTTTGGAGACAAACAGCTGTCAGAACTGTTAGATTTATTTTCTTGTCATTAAACTGCATCGTGTAACTGAATTTAGAATATCTGTTGTTGACAGTTTACAGTCCGATTGTGCTTGTCTGTGATTATAACTTAAATGAAGATCAGACCACATTTAAAATTACGGTAATTTTAAAGGGTTTGCAAACGTTTTCTGGCGACTGAATAATGGTGGTCCCTGTAGCCCCCTGGCACTTTAATCAGGGACCCCCTGGGAGTTCGGGGCCCCTCAGGGCTTTAATCGGGCCTGCTATACAGAGAGAGCTGTTTTTGTTGTTGTTGAACATCTCTGTGTGTCAAACCGTCTCTGGACACGACTCGAGGAACCTCGCGGCCTGCTGGGTGTTCCAGCATATTCGGGACTGATGAAGTGAACTTTACTGAAAACAGGATCTTCACAGCAGCACGCTGAATAGTTTTTATTGAAACTCCAGGCTTTGACACTGTCTCTTTATTTAAATGAGCTCTGGAGACAAAGACCGCCTGAACAAAAGGATGTGAATTTAAATGAACTTTATTGAAAGACTCGGGGTGAACAGTGTTAATGAACAGTCAGGCTTCAACAGGGAGCCTTTATTTAAACAAAGTCTGTGAACAAAGGGGAACAAAATGACAGGACGAAAAAATGAGCTCTTTGGAAAAGCTTTATTGACAGCACGCGGTGTTTACAGTCTTATCGCTGTGTAAAGTTACTGGGGCGAGGCAGCGGAAATGTTAGAACTATAAGCTATATTTAAAGCAGCGATAACAAGCCATGAAATGATTTTACTCTAAACGTCAAGGCGTCCAACAACGACTCGATTGTCTCAGCTGTGTGATTAGTCTTTGAGTTTGAAGGTTGGAGCTGATTCGCCACGAGTCTGTTATCACAGTTACTGTTTGAAAGACCTCGCTGACCCTGGATCAGCCTGTAATGATGCACTCGGTTGTTACATTGTATATTTAGAGGGACAGAGCGAGCTTCATGAGACGGTGACTAACAGGATAGTTTGTCCCGATGAGACACTGCTTCACTCTGATACTGTCAGTATACACACCGTGTGTTTGTGTTACTTTGTGTGTGTGTGTGTGTGTGTGTGTGTGTGTGT
>NW_024582499.1:1213283-1279488 GCF_018398535.1 Haplochromis burtoni
GTGATTTTTTATTTCTGTGGTCTTGGAGGAGTAAAACTGAGTTGCCAGCTTGCTTCTAAACCATACAGAAAGTGGTGTCCCCAAAGGGTGGGAGTTAAGATATGCGACCCCAAACGGGACTTAAGCGAGTATGTGTGTGTGTGTGTGTGTGTGTGTGTGCTTACTGTGACTGTATCCTGCTGTGTTTAATGAAGGAGGAAGTTCCTGTTCTGTGGTACAATGAGCTGTTTTTACTGTCTCTGTGTTTCCATTTCCTCCCCTTGTGCTGCTCTTCCTTCCTTTTCCCCTCTATTCTTGGCTCTTTCTGTCCATCTGTCTGTATCATTCTGTCTGTCTGAGGCAATATTTTATTAAAACAGCACAAAATCATACATTCAAGGAAATGTCACATGTGCGGATTATAGTATCCTCCTTTTTTTTTAGACTATTTGATTTTGATATTCAGAAAAAAAAACCCATCCAAAAATTGTCTTGTAATAAAAACAAACTGATCTCAGTGGTTGGATTGACTCATCCATCCACTGGAGGTATTGATTCATTTATCTGTTTCTATGTGGTTCTTGTTATTTAACAGCTGCTGATTCCCAGTTTGACTCTCTAGTCAACCTTGGATTGTTCTGTTTGCCATGTTACAGAAGCGTTTTCAGGACTTGTGCTGCTATTTATTTTAACATCACGTAGTTTGAGCCTCTGAGTGTCTCAGAAGTTTTTTCTCTGACTATATTTGTCTCACTTTTTTGCTCTGATGCAGTTTTGCTGTCTTCTGTGATGGATGAAAGTCTCCTGTACTTTAAAGTGTGTTAGGGGAACTTTGGGCCCTCATGCTCTACCTTGGGTAGATGGGCTGTTGCATTGAATGCCAGTTTTTTTTAATCCATCCATCCTTCCTTCCTTCCTTCCTACCTGGGATTGGGTCGTGGGGGCAGCAGCTCAAACCCAGACTTCCCTTTCCTCCACCTCCTCCTCGGGAGAACATCGAGGTGTTCCCAGGCCAGCCACGAGATGTAATCTCTCCAGCGTGTCCTGGGTCTCCAGGTAGTCAGTCAGGGATTGGTCCGCCAGATCCTCCTTACTTGACTGCCTTCTGACACACACTATCGACCCCCTTTACCAGGACAGCCCTACCAGGCTGTCCTGGTAAATGTTACACTTAATGTGTGCTGTTCCTTTAAATGTTGGGCTCAAAATTATATTTTAAATATTGGATTTTTATACGTTACACCCGTACTTTACATGCCGTTGTACTCTTCATTTAAATGTTGAACTGTTCCTTTTAATGGCCGCTGTCAGTGTTCAGATTACAGACTGAAATAATGTGGTGTCACTGCCTCACACTGAAGATTATACAGTCTGTATGTGTGTGTGTGTGTGTGTATAATTGGTATCTTGGAGTGCAGCTGTCTTCATTCACCAGCATCTGTTACACCCCCAACTTAGAAACACACACACACACACGCGCGCGCGCGCACACACACACACCAGGACATTAAATCATTCCTTCAGTTTGAGTGCACACATTCAGAGCTGCAGACGACACAAGCAGCACGTGAATGTAACAAAGGCAGTAATGAATAAGTGAGAGTAGTGGTGCACGTGTGGCGGCATCGCAGGTGTGTTTCATGTTTGGAGTTTAGATTGTTGCCATACGTATTTACAACCAGATTTGCTTTAGGCTGCTGTGTAACATGTAAACAAAGAGCAGAATGACGCTGTAGTGGAAGGTGAAGGTGTGAGAGTGCAGGTATGGATCACATGACAACACACGGCGTAAACACAGCTTGAAACTGACCTTTCATGAGTTTCCAACCTGAAACAGAGACTTCTGTGCAAAAAACCTGCATCAAAAAGATGCTGCATACAAGGCTGACTCTGTGTGTGTGTGCGCGCATGTGTGTGTGTGTGCGCGCATGTGTGTGTGTGTTCCATATATGCAGATTATAGCTCTATAATGTCTCAGTTTGCAGAGTTACAACCATCAGATTAACTCCACAGATTAGTGTTTGAAGGCAGGCTGCCTAATCTACTGACTGTGTGTGTGTGTGTGTGTGTGTGTGTGTGTGTGTGTGTGTGTGTGTGTGTGTGTGTGTGTGTGTTTCAGGGGCAGGTTTAATGGGGATTTAAAGGACTGGTGGCCTATTTGGAAGCTTCGGTTTAATTTTTTTTGTGCACCAAAAATAAAAATTGAATGCCGAGTTTGGTTCAGTTTCACAGATCAGATAGAAGCAGCAGAAAGTAGAGGAGCACTCGCTACCACAGCAGGTGCCCTATTTCACAGTTTTAGTGAAAGAAATGTAGCTCTGCACACAGATTTTATGGATTATGTCTTCAGCCATGTGCTACATCTCCAAATTTTCATGAAATTCTGTCTGGTTTTGTGTAATCCTGCAAAACAAAACAAATTTGAACCTGTAAGAAGAACAATAAGATATCAAAATCTGAAACAAGCTTTTATTTAAAGTAATATTTTAGCAATAATTTAGATTCCTGAATGGATAGTTACATTTCTAGAAGAATATTCTTGCTTACTTTCCCCTCTATATGTAGCATGAGTGTTCGTAAATATGAATTTGTGAGTAAACTAATGCAGTGGCAGCACCACTGCATTAGTTTGGTTTGGTGGTTTGAACTCTTGCCTCACAGGAAGTGGGTCCAAATCTTTCGTCCTCCACTGAAAACACCAACTTACTGCTGCCGTTCGTGGTCGAGGACACTTGCACAAGGTTAAATAAAGAAAAAGAGAAAAAGAATTTTATTTTGAAGTCGCACAGCTTCTGAGTTGCTTGATGCAAACGTATTTATCCCTGCCACGCACACACACATGCACAGTGTTGTGATCTCAATCAGCAGTGGCACAGAATCTCCTCCTCTCATCTGGAGCCCTGCACAGGCAGTCAGCCTGATAACTATCGAGGAGCGAGAAGAGCAAAGGAGGAGGAGTTGTTTTAATTAAAATGAATTAATTCATCATTGATGTGAACATTTAACAAAAAACTCATGCAGACAACGCACAAAGTGGTGCACAAACATTCACCAGAGTGCGGGAAATGAAGCAGAGGATGCTCAAAATTTAACATGATGGGCAAGAGTAGGCATATCGAGCCAAACACACACAATCGTGTTTTCATGTCTTTGTGGGGACATCTAATTGACATAATGCTTTCCCTAACCCTTGCCATCAAAAATTAATGCCTAACCATAACGTAACTGTAACCTTGACCCTAAAACCACATTTTGAGCCTCAAAAGCACCTTCAAACTTGCAGGGGGCGGGGTTTTGTCCCCATAAGGGTTGTTGGTCCCCACATAAATATGTAAACATGTACAGACATACACACAGAGCACTTTCAAGCACGGAAATGTTTCTCGCTTTAAGCTCTCATATCAGTGCATCAAGTTTCCCTCTCTTTAATTGATTAAACATTTTTTAGCTGCACCAGAGTCTTCTGCAGGAGGTCCGGGTGGATGGAGGATAAACAGGAGGAGGTCAAGTGGAGCTGCGTACGCTCAAAGGCAGAAGTGTTCATTGTTTTTGTGACGTTTGTTAAATGGTGCATGCACGGCATCCACTTTCATAGATCTTTGGTGTCAAGTCTTTGGTGAATTAGTCACTGGCGGAAATGAAAACAGAAAGGAAACAGCTAAATTTGACCTAATGTGAAACCGAGACTCACTGAAGAAGTTTACAGATCCAAAAATGTAGTGACAAGTAAAAGTGATGAAAATGCAGTTACACGCATGTGTAGCTAGAAGAAGTGTTCAAGCATGGTCTGATATGTGTGTGTAAGGTTCAATGTTTGCATGCTGATTAACCACACATCAGTAATAAGCGGTTAGACATTGTGGTCACGGTTGAATTGCATTTTCCTCAAAATGTGCTCACAGCTGCTTCTCAGCTCTACAGAGGCACCTTTGTCACAGAATACCAGCGTGTCAGTGACGAGCCTGCAGCCTGTTGTTCCCACATTAAAGCACATCTGAGCTGTTAGTTATGAAAATATTTGCAGATGAGTCTCCGTTAGCTGATGATGCAACGCTCAGAAACACTGTCAGTCAGGGTCGGGGCTCCCGCGGCGCCCCTTCCTAACATTCTCTGGGTCTGGCTCCTCATTTCCCTGCAGAGTTACACGACTTACAACATCTCAACCACCCCCTCTTGTTAATGAGATGAGCTCCACATCTGCAAGTTTAATCCAAACCTGAGAAACCTTCAGCACGGAGTCTTATAAACTGTTGAACCGGTTTGTCCAGTTTATTTAGAGAAGTGTGTGAGCAGCAGGACTCTGACCCAAACTGCCTGATGAAAGATCCGACAGTTTACAGACACGCTGCTGCTTTATCTCAGATCTGCTGCCTGCTACAGAGGGCTGCACATGAAACGCGCGAGGCTTCGAGACGAGATACAAGAAACGCAGGAGGATTCGAAAACAGAGACGCAGGGAGATAAAAGATAAGAAGATAAAACGAAGAGATTAAACACTAGAATAAAAATCACAGAACAGTGGAAGATCTAAATAAACCAAAGGCACCGACGCAGAATGAAAGTCTGGTTCTGGTGAAGAGCCAGGGTCGGTCTCTCATCCAGGATGAGGTTTCTCATCAGCTGCTCTCTTCTCCTCCGCTTGCTTGAAAGTTTAGAGGTGTGAATGAGGATGTTTGTCAGTTTCTGAAAGGCAGAGATTTTGTAGAAATGTGTGATTTTCACAGTAATGAGCCCTTGTGGTTTTCTCAGAGGTGATAGTGGTCAGAGCGAGGTGACAATTTTCAAGCATCACAAGTTGAAAATGTGACAGCTGCATTGTCAGAGTTTTTCTGAGTATTGCTCAGCCACTGCCTTCATATTAGACATAAAAGAAGAAGTCTGGGAGTCGTAATGAAGCATATCTGCTGACCTCATGGAGACGGGTATCGCGTTTCATTATAATTATTATAGAACATATAGAGAGAAATGTGTCTTTATGCTTTAATTCAGCTACACCTGGTCAGCAGGAAACATAAATGCATACAGGAGAACAACCACAGGGAAGACGAGAGAAGTAAAATGTAAGACACGGGAGGTAAAGTGGAAATTCAAAATCCACTTTTTAAAAATCCAGGCAGCCGTCGTGGACATAGAGGCAGCCAGTGAAAAGAAAAAACTCGGGCATAAAATCAATTTTAAAAAGAGAGAAATCAGACACAAAGAGCACAATAGGGATGGTAGGAACTGCTGACCACTGTTCTTCAAATGTTACACACACACACACACACACACACACACACACACACACACACACACACACACACACACACACACACACACACAAAGTGAGCAGGAACAAACAAATCTGGTGCAACGACATACTTTACCTGGATGGGTCGTTTCGGCCCTGAGTAGTGCTTGCAGATGTAACTTTCTGCATTAGCAGGAAATAGACAACAACCCTTTGATCAGATGAGGATTTTAGCAGCAGGACATTTGTAAAGTCAACCCGAAGCTATAAAAATGCATCTATACCCACCGATTTAACAGGTCTCCTACTGTGATGATGTGCTGTTCAATAATGATCAATATCACGGTGGAGCTTCAGCTGGACGGGCTGTTTCTGCCTGCTCGGCAGCTTCTTACAACCGACGCTATTTTTCTTTATCAATTAGTGCACCCTGGAGTTCATGTGGAGCCCATCTGTATACTCCAGGGCCATGAAGCAGTGAGGGAGGAGGATAGATGGGTTTATTTTGACACACCTTCATCTGTTCAAAGAAAGACTTCACCTTATTGGCTCCTCGGAAAAAGTCCTGACAGATAAGAGTCTGCTTTAAGTTCATCAAGTTTTTATTCAGTGGATTTCCAGCATCAACAGATCAGCCTCTGTTAGTGAGTAACAAGGCGTCTTCGTCTGGATCACCTGTGGTGGTGAGGAGCACCGCGAGGATCTTTACTAGGTCCAGCTTCCTTCCTTGTATGAATTCTTTGGTTCCTATTTGTAGAAAGTCTCAGATCTTTTTGTTTTCATGGAGATGACACCCAGCTATACTTTAAGTTTTTTTTATTAGTTTCCCTTTCACCACATTGTTGTTACTCTAACCATGATGAAACAGGTCTGCTAACCTCAACAGAGTGTTTATTTCTACCCAGAATGGATCTGTTCTCTAAACTGCAGCAGGTTATTTTTTTTTTAGCCCCAAACCATCCATTTACCACAGCACTGTCACATAAGGAAGAGTTAATTACTGGTTTTAACGGTTTACCTCTTGCTGGTTTGCTGCAGCGGATCCCCTGAGAGTAATAAAACACCAATGTGGTGCATCAGGTTGGAGGACGTGTCAGTGGTTAATGAATAACATAGTGCTTTCCTCTGGTTTCTGTGGCATTTTCAGATTGTTGTTTGGAGCTCAGCATGTGTGACGGTCGAGCTTCTTCTTTCTTTTGTGAAAATAAAACCCTTTACCGGAGTTAGCGGGCGAATCTGAGGCTACCACAGCAACAACCTGGGAAACCCTCCATTATTAAACATTACTGAACAGGTTGTTGTGTAGCTCCCCACCATATAACCCAGTATATACCAGTCTCCATGTGTGTTCTGGCTCGTTGGACTTTGGGGCTGTATAAAACTGTTTAAGTGGCAGGGAAAACCCTGGATTTTGACTTCCGTAAACTTCCTGCTGCTGAACACTGGGCTGAATGTGAACACTGGGCCGAGTGACGAAAGAGCTGATATTTTACTCTGACGGATGAATGCATGCATGAGTGAATAGCCTCTGTGTTTGTCGGAGACCTTCTGACCTCACTACGGGATCACTTCCTCTGACGCTGGTGCTGTTTGATATCGCTACCAGGCCGACTGTAAACCAGTCACATGTGCAGAGTAAGACGCCGACCTCGTGTAGAACCTGAAACGCCATCAGTCGGCATCTTCTGCTCTTTTAGCCTCTTTCAGCTCCTGTTTTTGGTTCTGTGTTTACTATTAGAACCCAGAGACATGATCTGAAAACCTCTTTAGCCTGCCTGAACTGCAAAATCCACATTCACAACAAATACGTAATGTTGCATTTCAGAGAGATATTTCAGCTTTAATTGCACCACTTTTAATTAAACAGACTATAAACTGTGTTTATTATCCCACTGTATTTAATGACAGTGTGAAAACAGATTTAATTGTTATAGTAGCAAAGCTGCAGACAATTATGAGCTGATTCTGCAGCTCTGCTCTTTACAGCGAGTCATCCCTTTGTTCAGCTGTCCAGCTACAACTGTACAGCTCTGCCTCACTCTTGGCGGTGTTTTATGGAGAAACGTCTATAAAAAGCCACATGCAGCAAACAACTGACAGACAGAGACGAGCTGCTGAATATAATGGAGACTTTAGTATTCTGCAAAAAACAAACAGAAATGTAAGTTTCCTTGAAGTATAAAAATTAGCATAAAAGAGCATTAAGTATGAAGGTGTGTGCACGAAAAAGAAAAATTGCAATCCAAACAAACAGCCAACAAAAAGGCTCGATATGGAGCCTCGTATGAACAATAAACTGTGTGAAATAAAAGTTAATGATCCTCCAGGCTGGATTATTTGTCTTTAAAGTCGCCTCCGTTCAGGAGTTTATATCACAAAACAAAGAAAATTCCTCACATTGTCGACAGTAATCCTTAAAGCGTGACTTTACAAGCTGCTGAGTCTTGAAATAGAACAAATCTACAACATCTGTCTCTGACTTCAGCTCAGCTTAAGGACGAACATCTTCAAAGAAAAACGCGAAAACATGAATAAGACATGAACTCTCCAAAAAATTAACTTCATGTACGCTTCCTGTTGTTAAAATCTGAAACAAACGGACTCTTAAGATCAGATTTTATTGCTGTAAGAGGGAGTGAAGGCTGGATTTATCAGCAGCGAGGACACTGATCCTCAAAAAGAGACAATGACAACACAAACACACGGCAGGGTCGTAATCCCTGGTTTTTGTCTTCAAGGTCAGCGAATGCCTCAGCTGGCTCTGCGCTGTCGGTCGTCCTTCATTCTTTTTAAAGCGCCTGACAGCGACAGACCGAAGCTGCTTTAGTGCTTCAGCGTTTGTGACCTGATGACTGTGTTTGATTAACAGGGGGCGGAGCCGCAGGCTGTGTTCATTAAAGGACAGGTTCAGTTTTTAAAGTCAGTCTTAAATTGACTGCGAAGGGTTGGAGGTGGGAGGTTTTTCCTCGGCCTGTTCACACACATGTAGATATTAACCTCAGCTGAAGATGCCAAAATACTTATGACACTCACACTTATGATTCACCTAGAGGGCAAGTATTGGTGAGCAGCTGTCGGAGAATCTCCCTTTTCCCAGTTTGGATTAAACTGGTGAAGCATCCAGTCTCAAAGAGAAGTTCTCAGTGCACTTTAGCCCAAGTCCTCTTTAAATGTGCTGATGTCAGATCTCGGGTGTGTGCAGGTTAATAAGCGAGAAGCGTCTGTATTGACGAGGACAGATGAGCAGGAGCAGCTCGGTCTATAGATCATCAATCAATAGCTGCGGTGATTGATTAGCTGTACACTCCACGTAGCTCATTAACTCATTATAGGCTCCGGCAGGCAAACAGGAAGTGATTCATTGCTTGACCTCACAGTTGGCCTTGAAGGCAGATGGCTGATGAAGAGCCAATAAAGGAGTAATCCACCCAAAACACGAGACTGTGGGCACACGGCCAGGAGATGCAGGAGACACTTTGACAGGGTGAACACGCCTGTTTCCATGGTTTCCTAGCTCGAATGATGACAGAAACCTTTAGGGACTTTAGACCCTCAGGGGCCCGCAGCCGCTGTCTGCTTTGCCCCGATGACAGCTCTGACATCTCAGACTGCGGACGGGGAAATGTCTGTGATTACACATGAAAATAATGCCGAAACCACTGATTTATCAGGGAGCCGATCAATAATTCATCTGCGGTGCTGACAATTGTTATTGATTAACACCTGAACCCCGGGGGTCAGATAAACCTGCTGGATGTGAGAGTGGGAGTTTGTCAACATGTTGACCAAGAGAAAAAAAGTCTTCTGCCTCAAGTTGAATGAAACTTCATTTCACTAACGGAGACGGATACTCATAGACTGTATATGAAAGATGGATGCAGCCACTGTGACGTCACCAACTGCTTTCTGAAAGCCTCAAATCCTTTTTTTATGAAAGAAAGCTGCCTGCTTGTTTATCCCTCTCTCTGACCCTAGTATGACCATAGTTTTCAAAAATGAACTTTGTGTTTTATCTAGTATAATGTGACACTTGCGCCCATAAAGTCAATTTTACTGAGGCCAAAGAGCGCGGGAGCCCAGGAGCAGTTTCCCTTCTATACAACTGGAAGTCTTCTTTCAACCAGAGGAGTCGCCCCCTGCTGGTCATAAAAGAATACAAGTTTAAGGAACTGAGTTCAATTTTCAGACTGTTTAACACCTGTTTATATGTTTCTTCTAGTGCGATCGTTCCGTCCGTCGGGCTGCACGGTGTCAACGCGTCAGGGCGGTTAGCTTGTTAACGCGTTAGCGCCGTCCAATCCCACTCATGGGGCGATCCACGCTAACTTGATAACTGAGATTTGGGGCGTTAACGCGGTAATGGCATTAACGTCATTTTAAAGAGATTAACGCTGACAGCACTAGTTTCTACTGTTTTATCACCTGTTTTACTCCACACAGGGCCAAAACTTTAAAAAATTAGCATCATGTTGTATTCAATAAGACTTTAAAGTAAAGGCTGAGTCCATAAACTCAGAATTGTGTTTGCAGAGCTTATAAATCAGGTGAGTCATTTTCCCATAGACTTCCATACAAACTGATCTGATTTGAAGCCAGAGAGGTCACCCCCGGCCGTTAGAAGAAAAATTGGGATTAACGCACTTCACATCTGTGCTGATGTACATCTTTGTTTGTGTTCCTCCAGAACGTCCTCCTGATGAAGAAGGTTCCTCTTCCTCACAGCTCAGTTTCTACATCACAGCAGCAGGTTGCCTCAACAGGTTGGTGCGGCTCTAATCTCTGTCTTCTGATAAGTCCGGATGTCCTCACCGGTGACCTCACAGGCAGCTGCCACATGGCTCCTGATGATGTCATCATTCTTGAACATCACTGAGACTCAACGCTTGCCCCGTAGAGTTGCCTTTGTGTGATATTCTGCTGCTTATTGTGTCTGTATTGCATTTCACACCTGAAGCCTTGAACCTTTCTCAACTGACGGAGCTGCACGTGAGAACGAGTTGGACGTTAAACAGTCTCTAACCTGCCAGCTCGCTGCTACAAAGTCCATGTGATGCTTGATTGTGCCCATGTGAGAGTACCGCAGCTAATTGTTCAGTTAATTCACAGCGAGTGAGTGGGCGTCGTGTGTGCTGCCTCTGCGCCCTCGCCTAAACCAAACGGATTAGAAACGAGAACGAGTCGGAAGTGGACTATTTCCTGCTGCGCGCTGCACATTAGAAACGACAACTGTGGAATAAGTCCTGACCTGATTGTTCCGACGCCGAAGTTCACGTGTGAAAACGGCTTATTACAGTCGCTGGGAGTTCAGTGATAGATGGAGGATGCAGTGATCTAATTAGTTGGTACAGAGAATCTGCAGATTCAGGATCAGTGACCCAAAGATCATCAGAGAGAGTTACTGCAACAGAAGAGCCATTGTTACCAGGGCGCCTCTCTCTCTGTGTTCCTGTGTCTCTCTCCCTCTCGTAGGGTAGTCAATCGCGTGATTAATCAAACTTTTGCGTGATCAGGTTTCAGCTGCCTTGCTGTTGAAATGAGTTTCTGCAGATTACAGACAGGAAAATTCAGACAGATGACTTTAATAAAAGAAACATTTCTACGGCCATAAATTCACCCAAAATTAAATTCCACATTCAGCTGTGTCATAAGAACATATTTTTCATTTCCGTCTCCTGTCTCTCATACAGCTATATCTGTATCCATATCTATAAACACAGATGTATTTCCCGTCATGTGTTAGTTTGCGTTAACCTAATTTATTTCACTGATTGTTAAACGAAACGACCCCGAAGATAAATAAAGCTGAATTAGATTTTTTGATTTTTATCTGGGACACGTCGCCTCGCTGCATCGCGCGCACACATTTCCCCCCAATTACTGCGTGTCACCTTTCACCTCCTCCTCCCCTCCCCCCTCATTCATTACTCCGCCTGGTTGGTTCGTCTCTGTACAAGCTGCTTTTCACGCTCTCTAAACCTGCCCCCTCCTCTCACCCCCACCTCCCCCTTCATCACGTACCTCTCCCCTCCTCCCGCTACTCCTCGACCCATCCTCCGCCCCCTTTAAAGCCTCTTCACTCGTCCTTCATCTTTTGTTTCTGCTGCAAAGCCTTACCTGGGAAAAAACACACGCACCCCGAAATATCATATCTTATCTCATGCCGACGTCTCGAGGAGGGCTGCGCTGTGAAGTTTGACATAGCCAGCTTTCTTTTGTGTTGGCTGCCTATACAAAACCTAAAACTCCAATCAGAGATAATGGGTATCACATCAGCGGTTATCAACTTTCTTTGTTACCCCAGGCTTTCTTCCTCAGGCTCACATAAAAGAGGGCTTTTGATGCATCAATTGACTCTTTGCACAGCAAATATCTACACTGGTGCAGAGAAAAGACGAGATAGCAGGATGCTGGCAGAAAATAGTTACCTCTGTAAATTCATATATGAATATATTTTTTCTATTATTCATTGGATTCAGTGATGCTGATCATGTCTAATGAGAAACTGCATGAAGGCCCTTTGAGTGCCTGCAGACTGATTCCCAGCAGTTAACAAAGCTCTAAAACTAGAAATATTTAAACATGCTCACAAGAAGTGCATTTAGCTGGTTTTAGCTATAATAACAGCTGCAAATCAACACTAAACATGACATATATTTAAGCTCTTTTTATTTTTTTTCCCATTCTGACCTGCATGCATGCAAACTCCTGAGGGAATCCTGAGGGAAAAACAAGCTGCAGCCTCCTCGTGACTATGAAAAATCAGTGGTGACTGCACTGACGTTTTCGCAATTAGTTGTGGCGACCGCCTGGTTCATAAACAGGAGTGTGCAACACGCCCAAGACCTGGGCGAGCACTTGCACTAACACGTTGATTCTGCAGATTGGTTGGTGGGAGGCAACCTGACTCCAAACAATCAGACAGTTTGATGAAAACTTGCAAATAAATGCAGACAGATTGCGAACATATTTGGAATCTATCTAGGCAAGGAAATCCCAAAAAGTTGATTCTGTTCATCTGGATGAACCGTTTTCAGTAGCAGAAACGTACCAACGGGCCAATGGACACTTTCAATGATGAAGATGTGCACTTTCTGGATGGACGCGGAGTCAAGGAGGCCATTTACGTGAAAAGGGAAAGACCATCTCTGAATCAAGGAGGGAGCCTAAGAGTACATCTTTCACCATCTTACAATGCTGTGATTGCAGCCATTCCCCAACACACTGTGAATGGTACTCATGGCCATTGATCAATGGTCATGGCAATTTGCATATTAGTGATCAAAAACCTGACCTCACAGTCCATTGTTCCCTCAGTGGTGCTAGTTTCAGTTATTGTGCAAATGTACTGTTTAAAAGATTGGGGAAACCTGCAGTCAGCTGAGACTGAAGACGTCACTTGGATGAGTGACGAAACGTTTCTTTGTCCAGATGAACAGAATCAACTTTTTGGGATTTCCTTGCCTGGATGATTGAGCATCTACATGGAACCACAGTAGGCCAGGTGTAAAGATCCCTTTATGAAATATTGAAAACTCTGACTTTAGTCTCAGTGTACTTCAAGAATCTATTCATTTTTCTTCATGTCTACATCAGATGTTTTAGGATGCACGAGCAAGTAGCAAAGTTTTGAATTTCAAGTTAGCAAGTTTCAAGTTTTTTGTTTTGTTCCCATGGGTGTTATCTCCACTGTGATTGGCTCAATTTATTTTTTATTTGTCCAGTTTATTAGCAAGATTGCTCAAGAAGTTGTGTGTGGGTGGATGGTATCCAGAGCTCGGCCCACCATCATGAACTTTTAGAGTTGTTTCAGACCGGGATCCAGAAGCAGGAATCTTGAAGGAAAAATTTAATATTTTTTTATCCCTCCTTTCATCCTTTGAGGTGAAATATCTACTACTAACCCAAATATGATTCTGAATCGAGGGTGTAGAGAGACTTTCCAGCCTTGGTGGAGGTATGTGTCTGTTGTTGTTTGTTGAACAGCTGCTGAAACTAATGGAAAAGCTGAGAACATGAGTGTGTGGCTCAGTGAGGACACAGTCCTGCAGTGGATTATTTAGAAAAAGAGAGCAGGCTATAATTGGTCGCATGTTTTATTTCCTTTGTGTGACTGGCAGTAAATTGTCGAGTGGACGGATTTTAAATGGCCTTTAAATAACGAGTGTTTGTTTGAGACGTTAATGCAGAAATATAAAATCACATCATGGACGCTGCTGCACCAGCTGGCCACACACACGGCCGTTCTCCTATCTTTGCGAGGACCCTCAGGCACACACTGCACTCCTGGGACACTCGGGGCCCGGATTATACTGGGTTGCGGATGCACACACGGACAGCTGCAGGCACAACGGACGGGTGGTTGCTCTTATTATATGCACTTTCTGGTCTGCTTGGAGAACGCGTTACTTATATGCAGAGTTGGGTGGCGGCAATGCAGACAAGTCTACACAACAACAGCGACAATGTGAAGTTCGCAGACAACCGCACAAAAGCCCGATGACTTAATTTAGCCCACGAGTGCGGAAAGTGTGACGCTTTTGTAACCCTGAGCGTAAACCTGCTTCTGCTCCACGGATCTGAACCCTGAGTGGCCCTTTGAGGCCCGTCCCAGAGTGAGGCCTGAACAAAATGTCCCCACAAAGATAGGTAGTAGCTAATCCTGGGGTACGGCTGTGTGTGTTTCTCTTTGTGTGTTTGATTGATGTGATCGGTGTGTGTGTGTGTGTTCAGTAGTGCGTGTGACCCTAAGTATGCGTGTGTGATTAATATTACATGAGGGCTCCTGATGAGAGGTGGACAAACACTCCCAGCTGAGCTCTAACACACACACACACACACACACACACACACACAAATACACACACATGAGTATATCGTCTCACACACACACACACACACACACATGACACACACCACACCATCACGACACACACACACACACACACACACAACACCACTCACACACACACACACACACACACACTGAGTCACTTGAGGTCACACACATGTTTTACCAGCAGAGTGTGTGTCACAGATAAGATGACGGCGATAACAGACACACACACACTCGCGCACGCACCAAGTCTTCACGCTGTCTTCACATCACATTAAACAGTCGGTGGTTACCATGACGACCTGAACACTTTGGGATTCTCACCTGCTGTGACCTGTCAGCTGTGAACCAATCAGGCGACAGAAAACAGAAACTTTCACTCACCTTAGCAGAGACGGTTAGTGTCGAGCCCGAGCCAATCTGATAACGTGAGTCTGCTCGTTGCTCTGCTGCTGGATTTCATTTCTGTGTGGCACAAAAAACCTGACAAAGGAAGAGCAAAGAAGAGCAAACGACATCAAAAAGACATGAATAAGACCGACCTCGGTCCGGAGCAGGGAAATGACGAGCACCTGCTGCAATTTGAAGACTGTGAGAACATGTAGGAGACTAAGCAGCTGGTTCCCATCATGCACTGTGGCTCGCAGTGGGATTGCTGGGCCGCCCACAGCAGCAGCTGATGGAGGAGAATCAAAGAGACGCGTCGGCTGTGGGACATCCTCAGAGAGACGTCCTCAGAGGGACTCTGCTTTCTCTGTGAGACGCTTCATTTCGCTGCAGAGGAGGTTTTACTGAAGAAGGCGGCGTTCCCCAAGCACGCGAAATCTGAGCCCCGAGCCTGTTAATTATGACTCAAATATCTCATAACATGTATAACACGGACAGATAACGTCCGGCTGCCTGCTTTGACAGGAAGTGGCTGCAGCGTTGTCAGATTTTGGCAGCTGTATCCTGTAATCCTGCAGGTAAATTGGTTTTGATTTGTTTCCAGTTGTGAAAGGGCAGTTTTCAGACTGTCAGCGAAACATGAGGCCAACATCCTCAATCAGAGAACTGCAGGTTATATAAGCAGAACAGGAAGTTTATCTTATACCTACCACGCTCTACAAGACTTTGAAAAGACTTGCTATGGTCTGGGAAATTGTCACGTCTAAAGATAATGTGTCGGTTTTTAGTCAGAGAGAAGGCCAAGTCGGAAAAATGTACATTAATATTAGAGAAATCTGAATTTATCAGTCATTAAAGAAAAGAAAAAGACTTTATGCTCACTCTACACCTAACCATCAAAATGAGCTTCCACAAAACTGTCAGGATTTTAATGCCACGATGGAAATTTGTCTGAGACACTAAAAGTGCTTGAAAAGTTTGGTGCAAGGCAGGCATTAGTGTTAGAAATGAGAACGTATACCTCACATTGAGGCGCACACACAGCATGTTTAGATTCTGTGTTACTTCCACTTCCTGAGGATGTCATTGTGTCTGATCTCTATCCAAAATAAACCACGAGAAACCCACAGAAAGTTCTGACTCTGCCTGAGAATCTTTTAGTATTTAAGTTTTCTTCAGCATCAAAGTGAACAGAGATAGATGTCTGAAGATTCACGATGCACTTCAGATAGCAGCTGCTCGGCTTTCAGGCTAGAAAAAGTCGCTTCTGTTCAATTAAAGCAGTTCATGAGAAAACATGAACTAAAAAACAGACCAGGAGAAGCTCATCAATAATCAGTCAAATATCTGGAACACTTATTTATATAAAGTGTGTGATTCCACTGGGTTTGGTTGAGATTAGTCCGAATTGATTTAGCAGCAGATTCTCCCCAGTCCTGCTCTGTTTGCATTTTCACTTCATTTAAACTAACACAAAGTTTTGACTAAACAAGTATAATGTAATAATTTCCCACTGCATGTATTGGTGGCTGTTTGTTCCGGTTCCAACAGCAGGAACTGCCTTTGAAGAGCCTCTTTTACTGCTATTTTCGGGGCCGAACAAACGGCCTACTCTGGGGTAAGTACTTCTCTGGGCATAGAAAACTGCTGGGTGGAGGTCGACTTGGAGAAAACGATGACAAGAAGCACCAAATGTATTAGCGGTAGCATTCGTCTCCTCTTCCACTTGACTATCGACAACATAAAACTCACCATTTAGGGGGATGCAACAAACAGCAATGATGCAACTGCATCACAAAGCTGTTGCAAAATCATTTCATCATCAGTTCGATCTGATGGATCCTACTGCACAGCAGTGGAAGCATAAAGTCTAAAAGGGTCGGTTAGAGAGCAGCAGACCTCCAGGCTGAAAAGGAAACCAACACGGAAGTGGAAAAAAGAAGCTGCAGTTCCTCCAATGACCACTTGAGGCTGTTTCTAAAACCAATTAAATCCCCATAGACTCCCGTGTTAACGCTTCCGTAAAGGAGTTGTCATGTGTGCTACTGTGGGGTCTTTACCTTACAGTATAAAGCGCTTTGAGGCCAACTGTTGTGTTGATTTGCTGCTATTTAACAGTCCAACTTTCCTGCAGTGCAAAGGCACCCTCACAAAGATGGATCAGTGCCTTTCTACTCAACATGAGCACTCAAAGTGCTTCCTACTACACGTCTCATTCTCCCAATCGCACAACTCCATGCCTGAACACTTTTTCATCCATGCACACACCCCAATAGATGCACTGGGGACATCTCAGGGTTTGGTATCTTACCTGAGGATACTTCAACATGTGGACCGGGGTAGCCGGAGTAGCTTAACCACACGAGCCACAGCCGTCTCGATAACCGCGTGTAAATAAAACTTAAACCACTTTAAAAATACTCAGAACTCTCGTTTGTGTGAGAAACGTTGAGCTTTGCTGGTCGGTTTCCTTTCAGGTGTAGCAATTATTTTTCATTCTCATAAACTCAGATGCTTGTCTGACGCCTGGTCTGATCGTGTAATAATAACAGAAGTTTGCAGGTGGTGCTGCAGTATGTTGGGGCTGGATTCATGGTTGGACTCCTTCAGCCCACAGCAGCTCACACAGTTGCAGGGGTGTGGCGATACTCTGATTTACTACCTCTCGCCCTCTCTTTCTCTAACTTCACGCTTCAACCTACCTATTAAATATTAATATAAGACCACGCCCCCTCTGACACCACCTAGAAGTGTGGCAGATAAGCCCCGCCCCTTTTATTCCCAGTGGGTCTCTCTCTCTCTCTCTCTCCCCCGCTCTCTTTGAATGTCTCGCTCTCTCTCTCCCTGCTTCCTGTGAATGTCTCTCGCTCTCTCTCTCTCAGAACAATGTGTCGTTCACAATAATGGGATTACAGCCATCTAGCCGGCTGCTCTCCCTCCCTCCCTCTCTCTCTCTCTCCTGTCATCCCCTCTCTCTCTCCATCTGTCTGTTGGTAGTCCTGCGTCCTCCCTCTCTCCCCCTCTCTCTCGCCCGGTGTTCAGGCTCTTTCAGTTCTTGTCGCCTCTTTAATTTTAATTTTCTGGAGGAATGAAAGAAAAACGGACTGTTTCCTGAAAGAAGTAAGTGCCCGTTTCTCTCCCCCTCTCTCACTCCGTCCTCGCTGTGCGCTCCTCTCGCTCGTAGAGGAGGCTTTGATTGACAGCTGACTCTCCTTAATTGCGCCGTTATTTAATTAGTGGAGCAGGAATCAGATCAGTGGCACAGAGCCGTGGACTCTGACCGTCGCTTTCTCTCGCTGTGCGCAGAAGTTTCCCGCAGCTGTGTTTCTTTTGCTCTGAAATGTGTCGCTGACTGTTGAATTCTGTTTTCACGCTGGTTTTATTCCGTGGTAGTGCAGTCACGGCTTCAGTAAAGTGTTCAGAGTGATGAACTTCAGACATGTCAAACAAGAAAGAAAAGAAGCTACAAACGTGAAGCATCTCCCTGTAAACATCTTTTTGTGTCTTCCTCCTGCTGCTGGCAGTTTATTCAGCGCTGTGCGCATAAAGGTGCAGCCGCTGTGTCAAGCTCTGTGACAAAGCTGCCGCTGTTTGAGGGCTTTATTCAATTAAGATGTGGAAGAATTTCCCACGAAAACCCTCCCCTCCACTTAAAAATGTGCCAACCCGAGGATGCACGAGTCCATGTAATGCTGAAATCTGTGTGCTTCTTTGCAGCAGAGACTCATGGTCATGGTCTGTGTCTGAAGTCTCATTTGGGACAAAAATGTTTGACGTGAAACAGATAAAAACTCACCGACAGTGAAATAAAATGGAAACAGTAGATCCTGCAGTTTGAAATGAAAAGTGTCCCCCGTGTGCAGTGATCGGTAACTTAACCCTTCATTATTGTGTCTGAGTTGTGTTGTTTCCTTTGAAAGCTGCTTGACAATGTACACTGTAGAAGAAGTGCGGCGGGTCTCCATCTATCCATCCATTCACCCATCTGTTAGCTCTGCCTGCTTTATCCTTTGGAGAGAGGCAGGGGGGCTGCAGCCTTTTGCAGCTGACATTAAGCGAGAGGTGGGGTTCACCCTGGACAGGTCACCGGTCGATCACAGGGCAAAAATGCAGCATTGCTGCAAAAGTACAACACTGTGCAGTAAAACCCTGGAAATCTTTATTCAGAACAAAATATTTTACAGTAAATTACAAGTAAAACATCAAATTCAGGATGAAGCAGCATTTCAAAGCAAGCAGTCAAAAATGGACCCGCCCCAACCTGTTAGTACAAGTGTCACAGGATTTAAACGCAGTCAGTTTTACCTGAATGCATAGAAACTGGACGTCTATGAACTGTCAGCTCAGTCTGACTCACACACTGCTGTTGTTTCAAAGCCCCTGCCACTTCTCAAAGCAGTTTAGATTGAGTGAAACAGGCCCGTCACTCACAGCTCATCACATGTGGACACTTCTAAAGCATCACGTTAAACGCTCTTGGTGGCTGTCATCATTTAACCTACATGACAAATGCTGCGAAGGGTCTTATTTTAGCCCAAGCATTGAAAGCTGCAGCAACTTTTAAGTTTTCGTTTTGACGGCTGCGTTTGGGCTGCCGGTTATAACATATATATATTTTAAATAGTGAGGGCAGACAAACCAAAAAGCAACCAACACGCGTGGCATCTTGCGAGCATCGTCCCTCTCAGTGAGGAGTGTCCAAATGTAAAACGTGGGTGGCAAGCCAGCGGTGCTTTCCAAAGCCTCAGAAAGTTTGTGTCTGATTCTCAGCTGTGAGTAAAAGTGAAACACATTTGTGGGTAAAAACAAGATCAAAACAAAAACATGCAAGTTATCCACTCCTGACAGGCAGACTTATGTCACACTCGCCCCTCTATGTGTGAACACCGCACAGTGCAGCGTTCACACGGGGACGTGAACGCTGCTCCAAACCTGCTGAACAACAGCAAAGCTTCTCGTACCGTCTTATGAAGCGCTTTAATTAAACTGAACCAGCTCGTGACGTGGACCTGCAGGGCCCCGAGAGAGACACACAGAGCCGGACAATAAAACCTCGAGTTAATAACTGAATAAAACTGTCTGTTTCTCAAAGGATCCTTTAACATCTTTACAAATGAAGGTCAGTTAACCAGCTTTATGGGCTCATTAGACAATAACAGCCCCGCCCTGTGTGGCAAAAACAGCAGAAGCAATGAATCAAAGAATAATTAACCATATTGTCTGATCGGTCTTGTCACGTTCTTTGCTGGGGTGTGATTTTTGAGGCGAAAGGTTGCAGAGTTTGGCAGAATAATTAATTAAAGCTAATTAAGTTTTGATGATGTCGCCTGATTTGGGTGTTTAAAAAACTCCTTTTTATCTTTTTATCTCATGAATAAAGTTTAATGAATTCTGATCAGTGAATGTACAATCCTTCTTTTCATGTGTGTGTGTGTGTTATGCTGTGTGAAACCCTCCTGTGTTTATATATTTCATTATTATTGATGCGTCAGTAATAAAGTAGCTGGAGGGGCAGATTTTAATAGCTCTACAGTGAAATCACATTCAAACTGCAGTTTAGTTTAATAAATCTTTATATTTTATTATCTCATTGTAGTTATTGTTTGTAAACTATTAGGTTGCACAGCAATAACTGAGAGCAGTGTGATGGGATAAATATTAAACGCGCTCTTTGAATGAAGTGCAGCGTTTTAATGCCCTTAATGAGTTTTCATGGTGGCTGAATGCGTCACAGCTGGAGATTCAGACTGGAAGCAGCAACAATTAATTGATTAAATGGGAAAATAATCTGCAGATTGTTTGCAGATGTTGAAGCGAACTCGCCGGAGTTCGGTTTTCTCTGCCGTCTGCAACACGCATGCACGACTGTCTGCAGCGTTTGCCTCGTCTGTCAGTTCAGACAGAGGCTGAACCATCAGGACATTTCAGTGAGTCACTGAGGAAACTTTGAGCTCCGCCAGGAAACACAGTCGAGTGCTCTGAAGGTGTGATGCTGCCGTTGCAGAAAAATTTCCTGCAGCATCAGAAATGTGTCACATCTGAAGTATTTGGGCTTCCTGTGTTAACAGAGTGACATTTCTCGGTATGTAACATGCTCTGTGGTTTGATCATCTCACTCCAATGTTCTAAGCACCTGTCACGAACCTGACCGCTTTGTGTCCACGTAAACGTGCCTGAAGTATCCAACCATTTCCAAGAATATAATGTCTCACTAGTGAATCAGGTCATAGAGGAGGAAACATCCCAAGTTTCAGGAGACTTGGGTTCAAATCTGGTTTGGGACAGTTTTTTTAAAAGCTCGGTCTTCATCCGTGTCCTCTTGATCAGGTTAGGAAAACATCAGGCAGCCTTTTAAAAGGTTAAAAGCTTTTGAAAGCTTGAAAGCTGTTTGAAAGCTTTATTTCTGAGAATATGTCACGGGGCTAGGTTTGGATTAGAGCGGTGGTGTTTAAACTGGGAAGTGAAGACGCTGCAGGTCGTGTGCAAACAATTAGGTTAATAACACGAAGTGAAGATAAAGTGAATTTGATGTTTTTGGTGAGAGAGGGTCATAGCTTCTGCAAAAATAAAGGTGACGTGTATTTATATAAAGCTCTACTTGGATTTTTGTATGACTGATTAAGTGGAAAGACAAACAAAGCATGAGGTGTGATACAAGGACTATTTTCAGCATGCCAGAGGAAACCACAGGGTTAGCGATTAATTCTGTCCCATCTAAAGGTGGTGAAACTGAAGCACTTGTTACATGCGCTCACATTGCTGCACAAACAACATGCAGAGCTGCCGTTTGTCAGTAAATCATCCAGGTTTGCAAAAAGAATTTAACTTGAGCCATTTTCACACATTAACCTTGTGGAGATCCCTCTTCTCACACGTAGCACGCAGTGGGACGCAGCCCACCTCTAATGCATGTTCATAGTATAAAAATGCTGGGAGCTGCTGGGATGGAGTGTGCAGGTCGTGTTGCACTCATTTACCTGTGTTATTCTCACACCGGTGCATTCAGGTGTGATGGGGAATGTGTGCTAGAGAATTGGCAGGTTGAGGACAATTTAACTTCTGCACTGACAGACTGTATGTGGTTCAGGTGATGGAGCAGCCTGGATGGAGGCAGACACCAGCCTTTAATAGGGAGTGCACTGGAATTAGTTCCACTGTTTGCACATCTGTGGCTTTGAACAACGCACGGTCTTTGTGCCAGCGAGCTGGCAGGTTACGTTTATGTTCTTTGTCCAGAGTAGTTTTGAGCTGAAGCACATGTTTGAACGAATGAATGCTGAGTTTGGATTTCTCTGCTCTCGACATACAGTTTAACGGATGCTGTCTCTGTAAATAACAAATTTGTTGGCTGCTGTCAGGTGACACAGCCAGCTGTTGCTTGGACGAGGGCACGTTCTAGGATGAATCTTTGACTAGCGGTGGCATGACAACCGAAAGGTCGTGTTAGTTATGCACGTATGAAAATATTATAAATATTTGTTCTTTTTGTACACTTTAGACTTAGTTTACAGACTCTCATTACCTCCGTGCACCTGTTCTATGAGTTTAATTATCTTGCCACAGATAGTATAGTAATATAATCTGAATTTGACTGACAGCTTTATTGCTTTTTTTTTTTTATTTATAGCTGCAATAATGCCAAAACCATGATAATCATGAAGGGAAATCCTGATTCTGTTAGTGTCATTTTAAGCCAACAGAAACAGCCTGTTTCTGCCATGTTTTCTGATTCCCTTTTGCACTGTTTGAGCTGCGATTGGAGTCATTTTAATGACCTCGACCGCGTGGGTTCTTCGGTGGTTCTGTGGTGAATTTTCTCCACCTGCTGCTCACCCGTCCCGCCATCAGCCGCAGTGCATGGAAACGAGCATTCAGTCAGAATTTTCTTTTGAACGTTTTCTAGAAGTTCAGCTGTTTTTTGGTGGAAGGCTAACCGTCTGATGTGTCGGCCTGAATGTGTCGGCGTGCGTCTCTGTGGGCGACCGCATCCAGTTTAAATGTTAATGACTTGAATCGGTTCTCTGTAAGGGGACAGATCAACCAATCAGATCGGTGCTGTGGTCCACATGATGCTGCAGTACGGGCCTTTTGTTCTGTGGTTACCTGTTTGTGCCGAAGTCTGGCACCTGACATCTTTGCATTCCTGCTCTGAGACTCTGAGAGATGCAGATGTGTGCAGCACAGACGGTGACGGAGACACTTTACTGTTTCATCGCTGACAGTCTCTGATCATTTTCTTCTGTTATGAATGAACCAAAGAGAAAAACAGCCCGAAGCAGCTGGATTCTGGCCGATGGTCGGCGCATTCGCCTGTGCTCTGGCAGCAAAGACCCAGTTTTTGATGAAACTCAGTGTTTGAAGCACATCTACCGATTACTTAAAGCAGAACTTTGAGTCTGTGGCTGCTGATACAAATTTCATTTTGAAGTGTTTGAGTCTCATTGAAAACAATTCAGTCTTTTCTCATGAACTTCTCTAACCTGAGTTCTGCTCACAAATGAAGCCAGTGCTTAAAAAGAGCTGCAGTTCCTCCAATGACCACTTGAAGCTGGCTCCAAAACTAAGTCCCTCCCCTTAGACTCTAATGTTAAACTGCACAGCAGAAATAAACATTTACAGCCTGATACAAAAATGGTTTTAGGCTTTTAGGCTTTGGATGCAACTGTTTTATAACCCAGAGAGTTTAGATTGCATTAATGCCTAAAGTTTCATAATTACAGACTGAACTCAACCAATCCACTGTGTTTGTAATATGAAGGCCTTTTGGAGCATTTTTAATTCAATTATCTGAAGAATATTCCATTGAGTGCGGTGAATTATGAATATCATTAAAAAGTCTGTGCAAAAGTTCTGCACGTTCAGGACTAATTAACTGTGTGATGACCTCACACAGACAATGGAAGCACCTCAGTTATGAAGTGCATTAGCCAAAAAACAACACAAGCATAATCACCACCTGAATTTCCACCGATCTGCTATCTGCTCTGCTTTGTGTGAGGAAGTAAAATGTTTTAAATTCCTGTTCCAGATATCTGCTGGTGGGGAAACTTCTGTGAAAGCAGACCTACCACTTATTCTGCACAGGGAGAAACCAAATTACATAAAAGCCACCTGAGGGAGAACTCTAGCGTAGCTAACTAAAGCTACTCAGATAAAGGTGATCTAAACTAGTTTGTAAAAAAAAAAAAAGATCAGTCTTTGCAGTGCAGAGTGTGTTTTACTCTCGGCTTTCGTTGCTCGCACACGAACAAAGGACTTGTTGGTGACTTTTGTGGCGATGCTTTTTTTAGGTTGAGATGCAGGAGATGTATGGCATTGTTGCTGTGTGAATGCTGGGTAACGCCCGCTCTTTTCCCCCGTGGACTCCGGTGAAGTTAAAGTCTGTGGTGGCGGCTGACTGATGAATGATTGCATGCCTTTACAGTGGTCAGGATGAAAGGAGAAGGGAGTGAGGCAACAGAGGAGCACTGTAAAATGAGTTAACACAGCATTCCTCTCTTTCCGTGCTCCTTATTCAATAGTTAACTTCAACAAAAATGCTAAAAAAGTCATCTAAATACCTGAGGGATGATTGCGATTGTAGCTGAAAGCTCAGCAAGATGCAGTGAAATGTAGTTCAACTACGGGTTTAATTACATTTCTCTGACTACTCCCCAACAGTACAGCTACCACAGTCGGGGGTTATATAAGAGCAACTGAAACGATGATATATTAAAAATAAAGCTGCCATTGGAGCAGACAGAAGAGGGGGAACAGTGTGACATAAAAAAGCAATAAAAACGGATCTAATGAGCAGTTCAGACAAGACTAGGTCTAATGTAATGGTTATGGAGATGTTAAAGGAGAGAATGTGACTATAAAAATCATAAAAGCGGTGAACTTGCAGCCATTAATGTGTTTTATCTTCATTTTATTTTCATATTCCTTCTTATATATATATATATTGCACGAGTGACTTCAACACTGGAGTCACTCATGCATTCAGAAATTCAATTAGGTTGTTAGAGGAAATCTGTGCTCCACGAGGCTCGTTGGCTTTAGTCGTCCTCCGGTGCGGGAGGAGATGATGGAGGTCCAGTTGTCTCCTCTCGTCCTGATCTTCTTGTTTCTGTGGGGAATCAAACAGATTGCTAAATAAAGGAATCTCCTCCCTTTGCTTTTCCCCCCCATGTTTATTAGAGTTCAGATCTCCCCCCCTCCTCTTTCTCCTCCTCCTCTCTGTTATTACAGTATTTTTGTCATTTACTGCCCCCCTCTGCCTCCCACACCCCCCTTCAAAGCCTTGTTTTAATCTTGTAAAAAATTCTTCTCTCATAAACACATAATGAAGCTGGTTCACGCCTGTTAGCTACAGAGGGAGGGGCGGCAGGCAGCAGAGACAGCAGCTGTAAAACACAGTCAGGGTTTCGGTTTTAATATAACTGCACCTCCTCCTTTTTCTCCTCTACACGTCTCCACCCTGATGCAGGAAAATGTAGCCCTCATTTTTTCTCCCCTGTTTGCGCCTCGGTAGTTTGAATCTGCTGATGCGTCACTTTCATGCTCGCACTGGATTATCGGTGTCAGCGGCGACGCTCTGAGGTCGACTTCCTGTTTCATTCCCGTTTTAACCATTTCTCCGTCCAGCTGTTGTCTTCTTCTGCTCGTCTTTGTGTTTGTTGTCATGACAACTGAATCTGGACCAACGTGCGATTTAATAGAGGGTCTCAGTGCCGCAGCTGAGGAGTTATTATTACCGGCAGCAGTTATGGGGGCTGAATAGATGACTTGTTGAGATGATGCCCCGGGTCCAGGTGAGGCTCTGGGGTGAATTCAGGTCCAGGGTTCAGAATAAGACACTTTCACCAGATTTAAACATGACTTTGTTTCCCTCTTCTTTGTCAACCCCAAACACTAAATCACTGTATCTCAGAAAGACCCCCGATCCTCAGCTGGGCTCGTATTGTGAGAGGGGTAGGACTACCTTAAACAATTATCATTTAATCCATTGATACTGGACATATTTGTTTTCAGCATTCTGGTCTAAAGGCAAACACCTGGTCCTCAGCTGGGATTGGGTCCAGGAGGGAGTCTAATAGCCTGGGGGCCAGAATTAGATCTGATGGAGGGGCTGGTCCCGGTGGACCCCAACCAGCAGAGCGGTGGACAGTCCAACAAAACAGCCTCGGGGGCTGAGAAACAGAAGAGCCCAAAACTGCAGTTCCTCTAACGGCCACTTGAGACTTCAAACTGATTAGATCCCCACAGACTCCTGTGTTAAATGGGCAAATTTACAGCAGAGAACACATGTTTACGGTCTGGCACAAAAATGGTTCAGGCCTCTTTGGCTAAGCTTGCCTTTCAAAGGAACTGAGGGAGATTGTTTTATTACAATTTTTAATAAGGCTTAAAGAAAGGGGAGTGGCCACTTTGAGTGACAGGAAGCTGTAGCTGACTTTACCTTAGCGCCATTGGTTCACTGAATGTTTGTGCTGAACGGGGGGAAGATGGCAAATCTGACAAATAATATGGTGTGATGTGTGGTTAATTGTACTAATAATTCAAAAATGAAGAAAAGGTTTAAGTTTTGGTGTCTGTGTGATGTGTCCATACATCCATAAACATGAATCAACTGGGAGATTGGAGCTAGAGTTTCATTATGGACTCATTTTAAGAATCATTTTCATTTTTTGTTAAATTTAGGTACAAAAACAACTTTAACCTTTAATGTTAAGCATTATTAAGATCATGATTGTGGTTGAAATGCCCCCTTTTACAATGTTAAATACATGTTAATAGATTTCCTTTTTTAGGTTTCCAGGGTGCTGAGTACTTCCTTCTTTTGGCTTTAGGGGTCACCACAGAGGATCATCTGCCTCACCTTATCCCAAACCTGTCACACCAACCTCTGCATGTCCTTGTTCGCTACGTCCATGAACAATCTCTGTAGTTCTCTTTTCCTCCTGCCTGGCAGCTCCATCTTCAGCACTCTTTGTCCCATATATCCTCTATCCCTCCTCTGCACATGTCCAAAACATCTCTTACCTCTCTACCACCTCATTTAGAAGTGGTGATACCAGTGCACATTATACATTTTACAAGTACTCACATGGCTGCTAGGGGTTGCTTCTAACACCCAAATGCTAATATTAGGGCTTAAAACAGGACTTCACTCTCTAGAGAGTGACACTGTGTAGAGTTTAAAGGATGGTCTTATGTTGTGGAGGATTACGATTGCATAAAAAGGCACTCTTGGAGAACGATTATTTGTTTACATCATTTGTGCTCATGGTTTCTGTTCTGAAGGCTGCATCCTGTCAGGGGTGCCGACAGGGACTGGAAGTGTTACTCTGGCTCACTGAGGTGTGTTAACAGCCTCTCAGTGTAGCTGTGATGGACCCGCGAGCCGAGGAGGTGTAGGTAAATCCTGTCATGTGATCTCCTGCTGATCAGAACCACTTACATAGTCTGCTAATTGGAGAGGAGGCTGGAGCGATAATATATTCACACACATACCCACACACACAGACACGGATGCAGAAACACACACAGAAACACACATACTTGCACTTAGAGTGATGGAATTAGCATCAATATCATTAACGCCCATCACCTCCCTGCACTTGTTCACACATTTACCCTCAAACACACACACATCTGTGTGTGTGTGTGTGTGTTATAGTTTGAGTATCAAAGTCTTGTAGTTATTAATATTTAATGTTTGCAGTGATCAGTATTCAGTTTGTGGAGGAGAACAGGCTGCTGCTGCTGTGGCTGCAGAGGACTGCACTGAAATACAGTAGAAACAATTACAGTAGAGTACAATAGAGTACAGTACAGTGTAGCAGAGCACAGTGTGAGATGAAAACTGTGAAATGAACAAATTTAAAGATTTTATGCTGCGGTGGAAAACCAAGTAGAGACCCCCAAACATCAGTGCAGAAAGGGAGCAGTAGAAACGATTTGATGTGTGTTTGAGGCCGAGTGGATTTATTCTGTCTGTGCAGAAGAAGAAACTCCTCTGCTGATCTTTCTGAGCTTTGGACGGAGCAATCCCTTTTACTTTTGTCCTGCTGTCAGTGCAGCGGCGACCTTTCACCTTCAGTTAACATTTTGCTGCATGGCCACTTTTTTAAAATATTTATGTTCAGCAGGAAAAAATGCAAGTATCTGATTACAAAAATCTATTGACAGCACAAGCACAGTTGTTGCTTTTACTCAGCACAGATGACTTCTGAGGCCTCAACGTTTGGCGCTCACTGTGAAACCCAATAAGTAGGCAGAAAATTTAAGAGGGTAACTGAGGTCCAGTGCTACACCTTTGAATAACCGTTATGTCCCCACAGTTAGGGTTAGGTTGGAGTAGTAGGAGCCTAACCTTGACCTTTAACCCTACAACTAAACCAGTTTATCCACCAAGTTATTTGTAACCTGGTGGATGTGATGAATAAAGAAATATATATATTTTTTAGAATAGAAGTCTGTGGATTTGTTTTTTCTTTCAGTTACTCTGAGTTAGTTTAGGTTCATCCGCAATGCACAAACACAACCAGAAAAAGCTGCTGACACGATACAGATTTCAGTGGCTCATAGTCAAGCAGAGTTAAGACTGCTTCCAGAGACAGTGGCCAACTGCAGCCACAAGATGGCAAAAATTTAAAGGTATAATGCAAACAAGCCAGAAGCTTTAAGACAGAACACTGTGTTAGATGCAAGTAGAGAAATTGCTTTACTTTGGTTTTAATTGATGTCTGGTTTTCGAACTTGGTAGTGCTAAATTAGAAACTAGTAATCCTTGCCTTGCTTGCCCTGAAGGAACACAACTGTTAGGTTTTAACCCTAAAATAAAGAGTTCTTGATGTGTTGCTTAGAACTATTTGCTTTATTCCCTGCAATATGGGAGAACAATAAAAAAAACTCATATATTGACAACAAAGCCGTAGGGTTGGGGGTCATCACAGATCATGACTTAGATCTCATTTTTGCCTTATTAGTTCTTAAAATATTTATGGTGAGTGATGTTTCACTTTTGACGAGCGGCAATAAAATAGCTTTACTTCAAAAGCTTCCCTTCTACAATAAGAAGGCCATCCCTCAGTGCACTTCTATCAGTGCTGACACGGCGATGAAACCAGCAACCTAATGTATTCATGGTGTCAGAGTTTTCAGAGTGTTTCTACCATGAAGGTAAAACAAACAACCTGTATGACAGCATGCAGTATTTTAGCTAACGTCTGTAATTTGCTCCTGCAGACCTGCAGCTTTGCCTACATGCTCAGTCTGGATCCTACAGCAGTAATGGACAAGCACAGAGAAAAACAGATCCACACAATAGAAATAAGCAGTAAAGTCATTTTATTGACTCAGTAGGTGTCTGAGTCAATCTACTAAATATTTAAATGTAATCAAACATAAACAGTTTAACTTGCACAGAAAGAAAGAAAACTGTAACAGGTATATCAAAATATTTAAATTACTAGAATTTTAAAATAAATGTATGTTCAGGCTACTTAGTATCTTACTGCTTTATTTACTTTGAGCATTTCCATTCACAGTGTGCTCACATACTGTGGCGGGAGTGCACTGAATGACAATAAAGTACCCGTGTACCTAAAAGCCTGAATCAAATATTTGGTGTCAATATTTGCCTTTTAAACACCTCGTGTTCAGTGCTGGCCTTCACTGACACCTATCTAAAAGCTTCTGGTTTGAAAGCACAATGAAAAGCAGTCATAACCTGCAACCCAGTCTGCACAGGTTCTTACGGGTTCCAAAAGCACTCAGAACAGAGATATTTACAGACTGCTGGACTGTTGCTTTTATGAATAAGATGTGATGCGCAGCAGAAATGTGAATTCCAAACTTGAGCTGCAGTTGTTCACAGAAACGCTACGACTCCTTTAATTCCTTCGAGTTTCAGATATTTTTAGATGGTTGTTGTTTCCCTGCAGGAGAACTGCTGTTAATCTGCTGTTATTCACATATTATTCTGATCTGGTGTCTGGGATTAAGCTGAGGAGAATCTCTAATTCTTCTTATTCTGATCTGATCCTGCTGTCAAGCGTTCGGCTCTGAGTGTGTTTACATGTGTTGTCAGTGCAAACAGGATTTAATCCAGATTAAAGACACAGAGGCAGGAATAGCTGCTCAGCAGCCTCGTCATCATCAAAAAAGACCCAGTGTGAGCTGATGATTATGTGAAAGCACACAGTTACAGTTTAAAGCCCGATGGACCATTCTTCTGTCTGTGCAAAAAAAGAGGAATTAGCTCCATTCAGATCGGATCAGAACACAACGGCCCAGAATCAAAGTGAGTCCCACTGCTGCTGAAAACAGTTCAGACGGAGACAAAGACATCTGCTGCACAAAAACTAAAGTCTGAGCTACAGTTCGGTCCTGTGTCCACATCAAGCTAACGCGATTAGCCGTGAGAAATTATCGACACACTTCTATCAAAACAGTTCTGCATGAATAGCTTGCTTGTATAAGCTACCCTGGTAGTTAGCATTGCTTTCCTCGACACAAGGATTTTCCCTCAGGTTTTTGGATTATCACAAAAAATAAGGTCTGCTTGGCATAAAGGTTTATGACACTTAAGAGACTTTATTTAGAAAGATGATCTACAGAAATTAGTCTGTTTTTGTGGATTCTGAGTGTAAATGCATTCGGCAAAATAAAACACTAATGACAAAAATAAACTACGCCACTGTCGCATGACTGTAAGGTCATTATCACTAAGCTCCTTTGTTCTGCTTAGTGATGTTCAGTGTCTGTGGCAACTTATTATCTTATCATCGTTTTATCTTATTATCTTATTTAGCCACTTGTTAGCAAATAACAAGCAAAGCTTTTACAGGGAAAATGTTGCTACCTTCCTGGGTTGTAGCACAGCGTTAGTTTAGCTGTAATGATGGGAGATCAGCGGCTCCGTGGCCGTCGACATGACCTGATAGCTCAGCTGATATCCTTCTACACAGCCAATTGAAAAATCTAAGACAGTGTGGGCTATTGAAGCTGCTTCAGCCTTCCCACACTTCTGCAAGCCGCTCTGCAACCCACATTTATGTCAGGTCCCCCTTTTCATGCTTTTCAGACCCATTCCACCAAATACGAATTACTGCAGACCGAATAACAGCTATATTTTGATGAAAGTGCTCCTGACTGAACTGTGATGAAAGCAAATACAAAGACCACAAATCTAACGGTATAATTAAGTAAGGTTTTCTTTATAATAAGACAAATTCTTTACAATCAGATTTCCTGAAAGAAATCCTCAGAGTATCACAAAGTATTGAGATATATGATTAAATCTAATCCCAGTAACATGATATGCATCACGTTGCTATGACACAATATGTAGGTAACAGTTTGACCCATTATGTTCTTTAATAACATGTCCCCTGTAAGTCAGAATTTAGAAGTGAAAGGTGAAAAGTAATCTTCTCTTGAATTCAACCAAATTTCAACCATTGACCTTCTCACATTTACCCCCTTTGGACAGCTTCCTGTTGATTAGTGAGCTAAAGAACATCAGGTGGGACGTCACTATCAAAGTGAAAGCCTCAACGGTTTAACTTTAGGAACCATTATCTGAGAACGATGCAGAAATAAAGAAGTGACTTTCTAGACTTAAATGAAGCTTTTTCATTTGGCAGACACACCCTTACATTTTACCTTTTAATAAAACCTCAACATTGTTTAGAAGTTTGACAAAGTTGGCCCTTCTGTAAGTTTTTGTTGGCTGGTAATATGCTTCCGAGGCCTCCTTTTAGTTCTACCAGCTTGTGTATATGTTGTACTGAACAGCAGCAGAATAAAAAGTGACACAGAGGCAGACTATTTAAATTCAAATGCTAAACATTTACCAACAAACACTAAAAGACCTGCGAGTTCAAACCCTGCTACGAGCCTGCTGTACAGTAACTGCCATAATAATAGCACCGGAGCATGGGCTGTTTGTTTTTAAACATCTCATCATGTTTCTACATCAATGAGCTGCATCACCACGGCAACAAATTGACTTCCTGTGGGGACGATGATGAAGGTCTGTGTACAGTCAGCTCTATGATTCACACGCAGACATAAAAAATGCCTTTTTGGGAAATGACTTTTTGTGACAGTAGCTGACAACATGCATAACACGCACACAGAAACACACAGAGAAACACACACACTCTAAATCCCAGTGGGATTTAGAGTGTGTGTGTCACGGAGTGTGTCTGTGTGTCACAGTTGTCACACACCCTCGATGATATCAAACCGTCCTCGTCTCTTCGAACACCAAAAAATATTCATGAGCTCACCAGGGGAGTGTTTTTTAATGTGTGTGTGTGTGTGTGTGTGTGTGCGTGTGATAACAAAGCCAAACACACAACAAAATAATCCTGAAGCAGAAGAAAGAGACAAAGAAGGAAAAGAAAAACAAAGGAAGGGAGAGGAAATGCATAGAGAAGTGGTAGTCCTCTGAGTGTGTGTGTAAGTGTGTATTCATATCCTTGTGGGGACCAAAAGGTGAAGTTTACCATACTTGTGGAGACCAAGAGCCCTTATGGGGACCATTTCTTGGTCCCCGCAAGTTTGAAGGCATTTTTGAGACTCAAAATGTGGTTCTAGTGTCCAGGTTACCATAAGGTTATAGTTAGGTTTAGGGTAAGGTTAGGGTTAGGCATTTAGTTTTGATGGTTAGAGTTCGTAGCTAGGGAAAACACTATATCAATTAGATGTCTGCACAAGATATGAATACCCGACATGAGTGTTTGTGTGTGTGTGTAGTTCACATTCTTTAGCATTTGAGGTAGTATTGCTGTGTGTCTGTACCCTGTAGTGTACCTGTCCCCAGGACCTCCAGCACTGTTAGGAGTCTCATCAGCCGTTGTTCCCGTTTTCTGTCCCACAGCAGCTCTGACCTGCTTTCTCCTCATAACAAAGAAACTTCTCGTGTTTTTACCACAACACTGTTGTTACCAGCTGAAGCATTTGAATACTTTTCATGTTATTATAAAACGTTTCAGCAAATAATTCTGTCTGTACAAGAAAGTTGTTGTTGTAACAACACGTCACATGGTTAAGGGTGAGCCTCGATCTGTTAGGGGTCTCTTCCTGTTAAAGCGCTTCCTTCCCACTAAGTGTATTCTGCGGGGGTGTCCAGAGTCCACCGATTAGCAGGCGACCCATATGACGTAAGGATATTGCAGACGGTGCGTGTCTTCTCCCTGCTCTCTCCTGCTTTCTTACCGCTGTATTATCATTCTATTATTGCATTTTGCTTTGAAACCTTGATAGTAGCGTTTTGTCCATAGCACATATATTTGTGACTGTATTTGGATGATTTGGTGGAGTGTTATAGTAACAGCAGGGTGTACTTAAAATGCAAATGTACTAATGCACAAATAAAGCAATAGAATTTTACTGAAGCTGAGCAGCTATCAGACCTGACCAGCCCTAACTTTAAGCCTCAGTTTAGCCTTAATGGGTGAATTAGAACACAGTGCACAATCCAGTGCAGCTGATCAAAGTGTACAACAGCCACAGACCGAAACAAACATGGCTCATTTTTGCTGTTAGGTTGGGGATTTAAAGATGGGAGTTGAAGGGATCGACTCGCTTTAAGAGTCAGCTTTGTGATGTGGTCATTAGAGGAACTGCAGCTTTTGGCACGTCCACATCAGCTGTAGTTGGTCTGCAGATGTTCCCCGATTGAGATGCTGTGATAGATGTGAATCCAGAAGCAGCTGTGAGGTTCTCGTGTCCTGGTTGTTCTTCATCGGCGTGTAAAAAGAGCTGGATGATGTCCCTTTGTGGCATGTCACAATGCAGTCATAATGATGCCATCAGGCTACATGTGCCTAACATACAGTGTGCCAAAAACTGGAGGTGGATGGAAGAGGCTGCAGACACTAATGTATTACAGCATTGTGCAGCGTCTTACTTTGTGTTACACTTCAGATGCTTTTACTGAATACTTGCATGGATCCTGTCAGTGCTGCAGACACAGTGCATAGATTCAGGCACCACAGATCATGTGACGAGCCTCTGCATTATATGATGCTGAACATGTGATGCTCTGCGAGGCCGTTGATGCATCAGCATGAAATTTTTCCTACTCTGGAATGTTGCCTGAAGGTAAAGAGGGAGGAAGACGGCGGTCTGAATCTCCTCCACTGGAATGTAAGCGGGAAGGTGTGGCTGGCTCATTTCTGCTTTCTTATGAGGTAGAAAGCGGGAGCCAAAGGTTGTGCTGAGACCGGGTTCAGGATGGACCCTGATGTGCTGAGGGTATTCTGCAGCTGCCTGGCTCTGAGGCTCCTCAGCAGACTGAAACTAGGACGAGTACAAACACAGAGGGAGGGGAGTCGCCGAGAGGGAAGGACAGGAAATGAACAAAGACAAGAAATTTAACTGCACACAGTAACACACTCACAGCTGTGTATGCGTCTGATTCTGTCGTCTCTTTGAAGAGTGAGTGTGAGAGTCAGCACCAAACCACAGAGATAATATGGGGGTGGAGGTGTGTGTGTGTGTGTGCGTGTGTGTGCGCCTGAGGTAAGGCAGCCTGTAATCATCACCTCACTGTGTTGAAAGCAGGCTGTCCTTCATTTACATACAGAGAGAGAGAGGAGGGAAGCGGAGAAAAGAAGGGGGGTGAGCGAGGCGAGGAGAGGACCCATGAGAAAATTAAAAAAAGAGAGAAAGAGAGAAGGGAGAGAGGGGAGGGAGGGCAGGAACAAAAGACGAGTGAAGTACAAACTGCTGCGATTAGCAAAGTAAACTGCTGCGTGTTTCACTGCAGACACACCTGCAGCATCGTCCCCGTTGCCACGGTTACTAGCACAATAAAACACCTGGAGCTGCGATGCAGAAACAGAGGTTAATCTGCTCACCTGGCGGTCAATCAGAGAGCAGGACCTGTTCTTCACGGCTGTTTAATTCTGAGCGCTAGACAAAGTTCCAGGTCGCAGAGGAAGTCCTAGCGGTCCTGGAGGAGGTCTCAAGGCTTTTGGAGAAGTGACGGTGGTCCTTGAGGAAGCAGGAGTAGGGTTCAGAAGTAATGGAAGATGTTTCAGGTGCCTTTTAGTGCAGCTAATTCCTCGGCTCTGTCCTTGGAAGGGACTCGGGTCACAAAAGAAGTTTCGGGGGACCTGGAGGATGTGAAAATGGCCCCTGGGGTGATTCCAAAGGAGCATGAAAAGTTTCCAGGGGTTGTCGAAGAAATTGTCAGGCCTTTTAAGGAGGTTAAATAAGCCTGTAAAAATGTTCCTCGAGCCCCTGAGGAGGCATGAAGGTTACTGGAATAGTTTCTGGGGATCCTTCAAGGGGGTTTGGTCAGCCTGGAAGGGAAAAGGATTCTCCTCGGTCATGTTTCAGTTTTTGTGTTTTTGCCTGCATGTTTCCCCCAGATCAGGGCTTCTCTGACCTTTTTTAATAATACCCCCAGTTTTGAAATAAGTTTTCAGACAACTGTCCTCTGAGCAGTTACTTTGTAACAATCATCAGTAATAAACAGTAAAGTGAGAGTTAATTAACCTGTAGTTATAGTCAAGTCAGCTTTATTATCACGTACAGCACATTTAAAATACACGAAGTGTTGACCTGAAGGCCACTTCAGGACACTTCAGATAGTTTTTCAGGTATATTGGTAGTTTGCTGTGTCCTCTAATGTCACTTTCACTCACTACACGGTCAGATTTAGGCTGCAGAACTGCTTGAGTAGGTTTAAAATTCACATTGTTAGCCCTGCACATGAAAAACTGATGCCCCGGAGTGCTTAACAGGTTAAAATGGGACAGCAAGGAATTCAGCCCAAGTATCACATGACCCATTACTAACGGACACAGTCATGAGCAAATACATAATACAGTTTTTAGCAGTTTTTATATGTTAAATTAAATTATTAACATTTTAACAGCTTTAATACAGTACATAAGACATTATACTAAAAAGCTTACTTAAATTGAACCATATAAAGTGTTACCAAACTATCATTAAATAATAAAGTTTTACCTAAAAATAAATATGAATAACATCTCTGTGGTAATTGTGTAATGTCAACAGGATTTTTGGGAAAGTTGCCTTTAAATCTAGCGAGAAACTCGGGCGTCTGCTTCACTGTGGATCTTTGTCTGTCTCGATGGCCGGGAGCAACTGCCTTGATCAAACTCTTTTTCCAGGCACAGTCTGTTTCCTGGCTTTGTTTTGATCAGAGTCATTAGGAAACTGAGGCATCACACAAATATGTAAATCACGCCTCACTTTTCAGCTGTATAGCTGTTTCATTTAAACCCTGAACACATTTTTGGAGTTTTGGCTGTCATTAAATTCAGATGCTGGCTTTCTGCTCACAGTGAACACGAAGGCGTTTGTTGCTTTCTCCTTCTGTGAGCTCTTACAGCAGCTGACAGGTTACGACAGCTAATGATTGCATTGAAAAGAGAAGCGTTGAAGATAAAACGTGGTCTCTCAAACGTACTTTTTTTTTGTTTAGCTAATAATGGTTTAATTATTTTAGCAATTATTATGACAATGAGCTTGTCTGTCTCATTCAGGGGGTCCTCTCCTCCTGAATAATTCCACTGGACTAAAATTACAGTTAATGTGCCACCTCATGACAGAGATGGGACCAATGGGGGAATGCAACTTGGTACATCTACTCGAGTACTTTACTGAAATATAGTTTACTCTAATATATTATAGCTGTAAATGTACTCCACATCCCTGATTTGATTTTAGTTATTATTTAGTTATTATTACACTGGGACATATTACTCTAGACAGCATTATATTATAGATGTTTTTGTGAAATCTAATTTTTTATAGTATTTTAAGACAATGCACCAGTTTTTACAGTGTATTTATCTATGATGAGCTATTCTGGTTTCCTGCAGTCACCCCTGCCTCGTTCTCTGACCCTGCTCGCCCTCCTGTTTAAATAATCCTGAAAACATGATGAGTATAATAAGAGCAACATGAAAATTAACATAGAAATTTCAATTCAAGGGTTAACCAACTAGTCATAAACTATGCATTTTATTTTCATGTACTTTCCTCTTCTGTGCTTTGACCGAGCATCCACGCTCGCCTGGCATGTGGAGGCTTCTGTAAATGCAGCTGAGTTGAGACTGAAAACCGAGCCTTTCACGGAAACTTTGACTTTTGGAAACGGCGATGCAGGCGCACGTGTTTGCTGGGGCGCTAAGTGTTCCACTCTGATTTGTGACACTCTTATCATATGATGCTTTTTGAGAAGATAACAAAGACATCAGCCTTGACTAACACGCAGGATGAATAACAGGCGTTGCTGACCTTGATGTCTGGCACCAGCTGTTGCCATTCAACTTTGCCTTTTATCATTCTGCTTCTGCATCTGTGCTTAGGAGACGTGGCTCGGTGTATGCGATATGTTCTTAGGCGCGTTAGTATGGACGGAGACTGGCTTTATTTAAAAAGGTATCATGGACGTGTCCGTAGCACTTTCCCATGCCTGAGCTTTCTTAAGCTGCAGTGTGCAGAGCTCTCAGGGTCAACAGAGAGACAGATAGACAGGCTGACAGAAGCTGATCTGAATTCAGCAGATCAAACATGAATTTATTTTCTCTCTGAGTCTTTTTCCTCATTTTTTACTTTAACGCTCCGTCGCCTCCAGCGCTCTCTCTCGCCTTCTTCTGTCCTTCTTATAACCTCTCTCTCTTTTTCTTTCTTCCAACTTTAACTCTCCCTCTCATTTTACTTTCTGACAGCCTACAACTCTCTCTCTCTCCTCAGCAGCATGAATTATAGATGAAGCCCCCCTCCCCACCCATCAGGCTGAAGGAGGAAGTGATTAGCATACAGACTGACTGTGTGAGGATGATCAGTATTACCATGGAAATGTTGAAGCATGTGTGCCTCTTGCTGTGTGTGTTCGGCACCGTGTGTTTGTGTGTCCCGAGGCCTCACTGGCTGTTTCCCAGCATGCACTGGGGGGGAAGTTAAACAGCGAGTTTCAGTCTGTACCAACACGCAGCAGGAGGGAGGGTAGAGCGAGCACGAGTTAACCAGGAGAGAGAGAGATGAATAGTGTTTTGTATCAGAGGAACACACTCTGTAAAACATGTCAGAGGCTCTTATTAATTTTACTGGGGCAGAAAATCTTGTTTTCCTGAGAGATATGAAGCCAAACTGACCGTGTAAAGTCCTCTTGAAGCTTTGGACCGAACTGAAGTTGGCCGAAAGCTACACGGGCTAGCCGAACTCAGATTAGCCTCTTCTGTCCTTGCTGGTTTGAAGCCTTCACTTTTTCTTCATCAGCCCAGCTGCACAGAGATTTTTTAAATTCATTTTCTTTTAAAAAACTGTTACACTCAGTAGTCTGCTTTTATTTATCTACTCCAACTTCAGCTTTTATCTGACCAGCTCACCTAGGCTCAAATCAGCTGTCACATCCAGTTCCTATTCTTCATGGCAGGACGGCACTGGGATGCGCATATCAGCCGATATGAGCCCTGCTGACTGATATCTGCCCGTCACACTCAGGGTAGATCATGCCATTTTAAGCGACTGCCCCCTGTTGGAAAATGAGTTTGCATCAAGGACACTGCATTTGGTTGGTTTTAATTCTTATCTTTGAGAACAGTGATCTCCAAATGGTGTGCCTTGAGGCAAGTGCAGGTGTACCTTTGCGGTCTGAGATGGTCTTTGACCCATCGTTTTTTGTATTTGGACTCATAAGGTCTTATGTTTAGTTTGATTCCTAGTATATATATCCCCAGTTACAGGTATTGTTTGTTTTTGTACTCAGTTTTGTCTCTTTAGGTCTATATTTACAGTGGTCCGCCTCCCGCATGTTCCCTAGTACCCTGTCTAGCCTTCGTCTCTGTGTTAGCTGTTCCTGTAATGTTATTTCCTGTTTTATTTTGGTAGCCTTTGTCTCTGTATTTAGTATTCAGTTTTACTTTCCCAGCCTCGTTACCTCGGTCGTGTGTTCCCTACAGCTATGTTCACCTTACCTGAGTGTCTCAGTGTATTTGTAAAAAGTGTCTGTGTAGCTGTGGGATGGTTATAAGACTGTGGCACATCAAAGGCCCCGCTTGACATTGAGGTGTTTCTTATACAGGAGCACCGATTACAACCACAACTAACCACCTTTGCACAGGACCTAAAACCAAATGAAAGAGAGAGAGAGAAAAAACCTTGTCAGTTGACACATAAAGCCACCTCTTTTATGGCTTACTACGAGTGAATAACTTGACTTATACTCACATGGTGCCAAGCAAATGGCACCAAGTATCAGTGATGGAAACATGGCCCACTGCTATAAAGCACTGGGTATGAACCAGATTCAGTGAGACTGTTTGTGTGATTGAATTAAGGTATCTGATAAAGGGATGAAGGAGAAGCTGTTAAACGTGTCTTAAAATGGCCTTGAAGTTCACATTGTAGTTTGTCCTTTGGTGGGCACAAAACGCATTAAAGCTGCTGTGTTTAAGCTGCTGTTCACACTAACCGTGGTGTACCGCAAGGTTCAATTCTAGGTCCTATTTTTATTTAATTTCAATTTCATTTCCATTCAGCTAAATCTTAAATCTTTTTTCTTCGCTACTCTCACAACATACAGATATGTGGACTAAAATGTTTTCAGCCTCATATCCACAGGTGTATAAAGTCAAGCACCAAGCCATGCCGATTGCCTTTACAATGAGTCACTTTTAACAGGTCACTGAACTCGAACGTGGAAAGTGTTTAAGAAGCACAGCAATTCAGCAGAAAAGTTAAAGAGTGTTGTTACCAAGTGCTGAGCTGCACAAAAACTACACACCAGGAGCTTCATGGCTGGGTTTCTATGGTGGTGAGGTGTAATGTGTAGGTGACCCAGTAGGTTTGTCCATGCAGTGTACCTTCCCATGAGTTTCGGTGACCTTAAGAGCCTAATTGCTGTTTCCCACCATGTTAGTCTCTTTTTTTTTTCCAACTCAACTTTACCTGCGCCCTGCGACCATTACCCTGACCCTGGTCCACATAAGTGAAGCCCATTGCCAGGATCTTGTGAGCACAAGTTGATTCAGCTTTGAGGCACACATCAAAGAAGCCGCCTGGTCTTGTTTCAATTAAATCACAGCTTTCACTGTCATACCTGGAAAAAGTCATCCCCATGTTTGTTTTCTCCAGGCTTGGCTACTGCAACTCTGTCCACACTCGTATAAACACAAGGTTACTCTCTCGCCTCTGGCTCATTCAAAATGCAACAGCTGGGGTTTTATTGGTTTTGGTGGACTGCAGAGCTTCACCCCAGTCCTGACTTCTGTGCTTTGACTATCTGTAAGCTTATAGAGTCAACTTGTAAGATTTTGCTGATCCCTTTAAAAGTACATCTGAGTCTGAGCCTGAGATACATACCAGATATGTCGATCCTCCTGGGTGGTGACTGTGCTTTTGCTATCAGGGCCCTCGATTTTAGAACAACCTGCCTGAGGAGATACGACTGATGAAATCAGTAACCTCCTCCTTTAAACAACTTCTTAATTCATGTTTCATAGACCTTCTTTTATGTGATGTCATCACATGTGATGTATTAACAATACTGTTAATCAGTGTTAATCGGGGCTTAATGTTTGGCTTTCTGTTTGAAATCACCCTCTGAGTGTTATATGTATATGTATATACTAGGATGCAGATTTTTATTTTGAAAATTGCAAACAGTACTGACCCAGAATTTCACAATCGGTGCACGCCTGGTGTATTGTCTCCCTCAGGCTCCAGCTGGATTAAGAGGAAAAATCCTGATGATTTATTTTTTGGTTTGGAGGTCCCAGGCTCTAATCAGAGGCACGCCACAGCACAGTAAAACCCACAGTTTGTGGTATTTTCTGAGACTACAGATGTAAATGAGTTTTTCTTCCTCTGATTTGCATGAAGCTGAATCAGATCTGATGTGTGGCTGTTTTGACGTGTCGAGAAAGCAAAAGAAAGTCCTCTTTGTTACCGAACTGGGAATATTGTTAAAAAGAGGATATGCGCTGGCTGTTTGTGTGGAAATGTGAGTTAAAGATCTGTTTTGCTGTCGAGAAAAAGACGACTGATTGAAAGCGTTCCGAGGAAATTCTGAGGCTTGTGGTAAAACCTTTGACCACATTAGTGCTCAAGATTAATCTGACTGACCTTTGTTAAAAAAAGGAGATTAAAAACCATTTTATTGGGAGTTTGATGATCGAATGTCATAACTGTGAGTTTATGTCATGGATAGAATTTGGCTTTTCTAACTGCTGCGGTTTGATTTAGACCTGATGGTTGTTTGAAAGACTGGATATTTGCCAGGATTATTTGATGTTGTCTTTAAGCAAAAAATATACAGATTTGCAAAAATGTTTCCAAACAGTTCCTCCTGCGCATGGTTCTGCTCGAGTTTTGGGAGTTTTTTTGGCCCCACTATCTGAAAATACCAGTCAAAGAAAAACCCTGGGCTTCTCTTTATAAGGTAAAAATGAAAATCAAAACAGATTATATCTGAACTGAAAATGTTTACACATTATTACACCGATGGACAAGCTAAGCTGTTTGTGTGCATTCTCTCCATATTTTGAGTATCTAAACAGGCGTGTTTTCCAACACATACTGGATAGAACCATGTGGCAACCACTTGGGACAGAGATATGAAGTCCAAGTAGAAGCGCCAAAAACTGTAGTGCAAATGGCCTCTTGAGGCTGGCTCAAAAAGCGAGTCAGCCCCCATAGACTCCTGTGTTAAAATGCCCAGATTTACAGTACAAATAAACCTGCTTTATCCCTTAATAATGACACACACACACACACACACACACACACACACACACACACACACACACACACACACACACACACACTCGTTTTCATATCTTAGTGAGGACATCTCATTGACATAGTGCTTTCCCTAGGTCCTTACCCTAACCCTAACCATCAATAATGAATGCCTAACCCTAACCCTCAGCCTAAACCTAACCATAACCTAATTGTAACCCTGACACTAAAACCACATTTTGAGCCTCAAAAATGCCGTCAAACTCCTGGGGATGGACATTTTTGTCCCCATAACTGACTGTTGGTCCCCACAAGTATAGTAGTTTCTGTCCTCACAAAGATGTCTAAACATGTACACACATACATGCATAAGCTAAGCATAAATGACACTATTAGAGTCATTTAATGTAATTATCTTATAAACGATATGACTAATATCAAAAGTTAAAATTGTATCACAGCCATGGAGCCAAATTCATGCAAATTTGGCAGAGATGCATAATTCAGTGCCAGCTGATGTCGCCTGAAACCCCTCTGTACATCCTGTTGGTAAATCTTATACATAACATTATATTTAAGCTGTTCAACATAAGGTTACTGGTACCTCTGCATGCCACTTTGCAACCTCACCTCCACCCCCAGCTTGTTTCAGGCCATTCATGCTATCTTTGACTTTATCAATAACACAGCCATTGTAATAATACATGCTCTGCTCTGTGAGTAGGTGGTGCTACTCTCACTGCCTTGTGGCTTTCCATTTAAAGCCACACAACCAATTAGAGATGACTACAGATGGAATAACAAAAGTATCATCAGCACTAATTAGCAGGTTTTGTGTTAGTGCCAGTCACCCCTGCAGTCTACGAAGGCTGATAACGTAGTACTCCACCCTCATCAGTATATGGTTACTTCTGCCTTCCACAAAACAAACCCCATAACAGCTAACTAATTGCTGACCGTGTCTGTTGTAGGCGGCCTGTGAATAAAACCGTTTGAATGTTCAGCATTGGAAGAACACTTTTTGTGCTGCTTGAAATTTCATCTTTAAATAGTGAATCTTTCTCCTCGTTTCGGCTGTATAGTAAATCAGCTTGTTTCAGGTGAAGTGAAGGCGGAGGCTGTTTGTAGCAGTAGTGGGAGAGCTGGAGGAAAGATCGTGGATTTATCCTCAGGAGAAGAGGAATGAGGTCTGAGCCGTGATTATTTAACAGGAATATTTTACACTTTGACAGAGTGATGCAACCTGAAGACACAGAAGGACCCGCAAGATTGAAACCAGTTTGACACCAGTTTAAAACTCCACTCTGTCATAAAAACCAAACAACCCACCAGAGGTTTGAGTCGTTTCACAGCGTTGCCGTGGATACCGGTTTGTTGCCATGGTGATGTTACTACAGGCAACTACAGTTTGACCGCCAGATGAAAAGTGTGAAGCAGCAAAAATATTTTATTAATAACTTCAGAGAGAGAAAGAGAAACGGTGCAGCGAGTCTGCAGGGCTGAGCCTCACCTGCTCAGGTGTATTTTACATATTTAAGATTTTTCTTTTTCTTTTTGGGGTATGAAATAGATCCGTGTTTCTCCACCTTAATCTGAGACAGTCATGGTTCAGTTCTGCTCTGAAACTCGGGCGAGGTTTTCTGCTGCAGGGGAGAAAGTGGAAATAAGATGCAATCACAGCTTTGAGTTTTGTATTCAGACAGACCGCTGACTTTCTGTGGGCGGACGGTGAAGCCAAGAAGACATTCTTTAGTGGATTTCAAATTTTACAGTGAAGTTCAGATCTGGGGTCAGTTTCTGCACAATTCAAAAATCTACAATATTGTCTTGTTTCAGTTTCTCGGAGGGTTTTATTTCATTTCCTTTTTTCCACCAGATCGCCCCGTAAAGGGAATATCTTTAGGGTTTGGACAGATAAAACAAGAAAAACAAGTTTTGTCTGTTTTTGACCAGCGGGCAGTGAGATTAACTGCAAGTGGGCCTGCTGACCAGTGAATAATCATAAGCAGCTCCTTTTCACAAGTTTTAATTCTCCTGAACTTTAATCTGTTTCAGGTAAAGAGGAGCTGCCATGTTGGCCTCCTCCATCCCCCCGTCACTCCTCCTCTTCCTCCACATCCTCTCCCCTTTCTCCCAACCTGTGGATGCCTCGAAACATGTGGAGTTGAAGGGCGCCCCCCTGTCGCACCTGCTCCTGGATCCTGGAGCGGGACATATTTATGTGGGCGGGGTCAATAATCTGTACCAGCTGACCACTGACCTTGAGGTGTTGTTGCACGTAAAGACCGGCCCTTACCGGGATTCCCCAGAGTGCCTCCCACCAATCGTGCTCCAGGAATGTCCATCAGCCAAGGACACCGACAACTACAACAAACTGCTGCTGATGGAGACGGGGCAGGGGGCGGAGCCAGGGAGTCTGATAGTCTGTGGATCACTGTTCCAGGGAATCTGTGAAAAGAGGTACGTCAGTTTACTGTGCTAGTTTTCCTCACTGTGTTCCCAGAGTTTATCCAAATACATTTTTCTCACACTGTATCTGTTCTTTGCATGTATCAACGGTGACTGATGTCTGGATCAGCCAAAACACGTATGAAGAATGACTTTTCTGTCCTGTCTTTCTCTGCAGGAGTCTGTCCAATATTTCTCAGCTCATCTATCAGACGTCCAATCCCGTTGACACTCAGTACGTCGCAGCCAACGCTCCAGGTGTCTCCACTGTTGCCGTGGTAATAACCACGAAAAATAAGCAGGAAGGGGGTGGGGATGGTGACGTGCTGCGTCTGATGCTGGTTGGTCGAAGCTACACTAGCAAAGGCCCTGGCGACATCCCACCAATCACGACACGGCGGCTGTCTCCAGTGGTTCCACCCCGCAGAGCGTTCTCTCAGGAGGAGGAGCTTGGAAAACTTGTTGTAGGAAGTTACTCCGATTACAACAACCACTTTGTGAAGGCTGTTGTCCATGGCAACCATGTCTACTTCCTGTTCTCACGGCGGCACAAGAAGGAGTACCGGACTTATGCCTCCAGGCTCTGCATCTCTGATCGTAGCTTCTACTCGTACGTTGAGGTGCCGCTGCTGTGCCAGGGTGGGTATAACCTGGCACAGGGTGCATGGTTAGGCAACCACTCAGGTGAACCTCACCTGTTTGTCGTCATGGCAGCGGGGCAGGCGTCCACGCCCGTAGCAACAAATCGTTCAGCTCTCTGCATTTATGGCATGGCGGAGTTAGACACAATGTTGCGGAGAGCACAGGAAGTGTGTTACACAGAGGGAGGACAAGGCAGCGGTGGAAAGGAGGAGGCCTACATCGAGTACGGCGTGTCATCAAAATGTCTCAAACTGCCGAAGGTAAACTCACAAACACCTCAGCAGTGTTGGGGTGATTAATAAAGTAATCTATGAATTTGTCCCCAGAGAAAGTACTCATTACGTTACTTTCTTGCTACTCTGTAACGTGACCTGAAACACAATGTAAACCTGAGGCTATGTAAGAACACAAAGCCGACATAACAAAGCAAAGTTTGAAACCAGCTCAATGAGACTTCAAAGTCATTGTCACAATGATTTTGCTGTAGAAACATGAACAGGAGTGGAGGCTGCGTCACTTAATCGCTGCCTTTGTTACCTGTTGAAGCTCAGGCTCTGGATGCAGGCCTGGGGTCAGCATACACTCAGCTTTAACATCACACTGGCTTCTTCGTTAGCTCTGTATTAGCATGCTGTCTGTGCAGATGCTCACAAAGAGTCGATGTTAGCGGTATAACACTGTCATTTTTTGTCCTGGACACAGTTTGCACTTTATATAATCATGCTCTTGTAATAAAAGCGATTTCCATATCACCACTCAACAAATGTTGTTGACCACTAAACCATTTCCCTCCTCCTTGTACACAATCAAAGCGAGGTGTTTGTTTTTTGCGTAGGGGTGCAGAAGAAAAAGTGAATGTTTTTTTCTTTCTATCTGCTCAGTGTGCACAGAACTAAAGAACCTTTGTAATGCAAGTAATGACATAATTGCAACTGTAGTGTAACTACTGAATTTTGTACAGTAACTCATTACATTACTGCATGACTGAAAAATATAATGTGGTACCAGTAACATGTTGCACCCAGCATTGGCACTGGGGGTGGCTGTAGCTCAGGAGGTAGAGCAGGTCATCTACTAATCAGAAGGTTGGTGGTGTTCATACCAAATATCCTTGGGCAAGATACTAAATCGATACTCTTCGATGCATCCGTCGGAGAATGAATGCTGGATAGAAAGCACTAATGTAGATTTAACACTTACCATTACTGGCTGTGAGTAACCTCCTTACCTGGAACACTCACTAGCTTGGTGCACATAATACATGCATAATGTATTTTGATTTTGCAAATCATTATTATTCTTTTTCTTTTTTTAAGGGGGGGGAGGTAGCCCCTCCTAAAGCGAATGAAAGCTGTGGTTTCAGTTTTCTATGCAATAACTTTGTGGCAAAGTTGATTTGATACCAAACCAAAACCGATGCCAAAGCTTCAGTTCAAGTAGACCACAAAGTCGAGCTTATTTGTAATCAGCTGATTTTTACCGTTCGACATGTCCAAATGGTAAATCTTATATAGGACATGCTTTTTAAGCTGCTTTTCCCCTCCCAATGGTTGCTCTGATCTGCAAGTCACTTTGCAACCCACCTCCACCCCAGATCCTTAATTTCATGTTTTTTTTAATAAAGTTGACCAATCTGTTGTCTTTGCTGCTGCTCTCAGAAGTAGGTCCAAGCAAAGAGCGATAGAGCCAAATATAAACTCCAGATACTGCAGATGACAGAGTTAGAGTTACTGCTAGTAATGAGAGTGCAGTACAGAAGTGTGGGTGACAGTTGAAAACAATGGGACAGTAAACTTGTTCCAATGAGAGTCCAAAGATGATCCCACGGATCGCTGAGGTCCTGGTCGGCCAAGTGGAACATCGTATGACATCACATTTTACATGTGATGACATCACAGATTAGCAGCTGCTTTAGGCAAGAAGCTGTCGATGGTTGTCATCTGCCTCGCTGCTGACCTTAATACTATGTGTGTGTGAGTGAGTGTGTGTGTGGATTAGAGTGGTTATCTTCAGCATCTGGACTTATCATCAGACAGCTGCCACTCAAACACAGAGCTTGTAACACAGAGCTGACCCACATAGAGCAAAAACACACAGATTAAAGTGACAGGCTGAGTGGAAAAAAGCACGAGTTTTAAATGGTAATGGCCTGTATTTGGTGAATGGAAGCAATATTGTTTGTGTTTGTTTGTGTTTAGAGACGTAAACAGATAAAGCAGGGCTAACCACATACCTGTGTTCACTGGCTTCTCTCTCTCTGTTTATTCATCTACCAGGTCTCTCTCTCAGAGTACCCCTGTGGAGGGGAACACACCCCCAACCCCATCGCTAGCGCCGTGCCCCTCAAAGCCACGCCCATTGTCAACTCCACTATACAGCTGACCGCTGTCACCACAGCAACTGAGGCGGGCCACACCATCGCTTTCCTGGGAGATAGAAAGGGACAACTGCAAAAGGTGACACCACCAACATGTTTTACAGCCGTTTCACACATGAAGTAGACGGCGTCGGTTGGGCCATTGACCTCAGTTACCCTTTCCCACATGTCCCACACAACAGCTGAAATGGTGCAGATTGTGGCTGAACATGGAGCGATAAGACACATGATGCTTAATCTCCCTGCTGTGAATTTAGCAGACAGTTACTTGTAGTATAAAACCGTTTGTACTCTCACATGAAAAGTTTTGGGGAGCAAATGCATATATGAATAATGCTTAATTGAACAGGCTTCAGACCCCTCCACTCTAATGGAGCTGCTAAGAGACCAGCTGGTGAGAGTGGTTTTTACTTGGCAGTGAAAAGGCCTGTTTAGGCGTTTGTGTCTCCATCTCTAGCTACAGGGAGGAATCAGCTGTTTCCTGTTTATGTTGTAACTGGAAGGTCTGAAGAGAAGCACCAGGAAAATGATCACACACACACACACACACACACACACACACACTGAACAGAGCAGCTTGTAGCCTGAAGCTCTTTATAAGCAACACAATGATACACTCTATGTATGCGTGTGTGTGTGTGACTAACAGGCGTTTAGCTCGAGGGTGTGGTGCGTTTGGGAAGAGTGGGAAGGGTCACATGGGAGCATGCTCAGACTTTTGTTGTTGATTGGTGATTGGTCTCTCAGGTGCAGTCTGGTAAGAATCCAGCAGGACACCCCTGAAGCTTTTAACTGGGTGTAAGTGTGTGTGTGTGTACTTGTACATGTGGCTTATGAGGACCCAGTCTTACACATTGTTAGAGAGGACATTTGAAAAGTGATGAGATTCTGTACCCAATTGTTCTCGCTGCGGGACACCTTAAGAGGCATTTTTTTTCCATTTCATTTCGAAGTTTTTATCAAGTTCAAGTTTAGGGTAAGGGTCCTGGGAATGCACCGTGTGACTCATAGTCCTCGCAAAGTTAGAAGGACAAACTTGTGTGCGTGTGTGCGTTAATGAGCTCTAATCTTGCCTCGGAGCCTCAGCGAGGTAAACAGCAGAGCTTTGATTCTCCCCGTTAATATTTAATCACACACACTGTAAATGTTTCAGGGCCTCCTGCTGGATCCTTACCCAGAGTGCACCTGAGGGACCAATAACCAATCAACAACAAGAGGCATGTACAAGTGCAACACCACGTTTTTCGCGGCGAACCCGGGCACATGTTAACTGTTGTGCTTCTGTTGGGATTGTGAAATAGTGAATCTATCAGAAAGGTGCTCAAGCACCAGTTTCTCCAGCATGTGACGCTCCTGCAGTGTTTCTGTGGGCGTGGCACCCGAGGCTATCCGAACTAAAGAAACACATATGCACATGTTTTCCTCCTGCACTTTAACATATCTAAAGGCAGAGTCCCCGCACTTGTTTTGAATTTTTGTGCGGATGTATACTAGAAGCACAGTGACTCCTGACTCCTCTGCTTGTAAAAGGACTTCTAGTTATATAGAAATCGATGTGAAAGCAGCTCTGGCTCCTTTGCCCTGTAGACTTTGTGGGCTCACTCACTTGTTTCAGGTTATTCAGGTCATTATGACTGGGGGTGGCTGTTCTTCAGGAGGTAGAGAAAGTCATTTACTAATCAGAAGGTTGGTGGTTCAAATTCTGGCTGCTGTAGTCTGCATGTCTCAGTATCTTTGGGCAGGATACTGAACCCCAAGCTGATCTCTGATGCGTTCATCGGAGCATGAATGTGTGTGAATGTAAGATAGAAAGGACTCAGGTGTAGAAGAAAGTGCTTGTGTGAATGGATGAATGACAAATGCTGTAGGAAGTGCTTTGAATGCCCAAGTTGAGTAGATAAGCAGTATGTAAGAACTAGTCCGTCTACTGTTAAAACACAAATATGGTTCTTTTAACAGTCAGAGAAGATAGTCTTTGTCTTTTTAAATTGTTAAACATAAATGAACCTGTGATGTCCTCAGTTTCCCAGTCAGAAAAACCCTTTCCTCATTGCATCCTGTTTAAAAGAAGAAGACGGTGATGATGAAAATGCTCAGCATTAAACTCCACTAAGCATTGTGTTTTTAGGTTATTGCAGTCTGCGGTGCAGAAGTGTCTCCTGAACTCAGATTTACACCCTGATGCCTTTAGGTGAAATCCAGGAGACAGGTTCGCATTTCTACAGGAAAAAGCAGTAACAGTACTTCAATTCTTCTAAAAAACTCAGTGTTTCACAAACTCACAGCTGTACACATGAAATGTGACAAAAGTATTTGAGTGAAGATTGAACACAGAGGGATAAGAGAGACACTAAAGTCCTGCCATACCTTTATACTTGCACACAATTGACCAATCAGTGAGTGAAGTGGCTGAGATATGGTAGAGATTTCCAGAGTTTCTACTTTGTCAGGATGCTGCTGTTCCATCTCAGCAAGAATGAAAAAAGACAAAAAATAAACTGGATGTGGCACAGCAGGATCGAGTCTGTTCAAACTCAAACGATCCTCCTTTCTGCATTTTTCACTGTCTGAATTGTTCTCTTTGTCACACGCTGCTGATAGTGGAGGTGCCTTGAGGGGTGTTGTCGGGGTGAAGCAGCTCCACCTGCTGGCGGGTTGTTGCTGCTGCCGCAGCGGCAGCAGGCGCTGCTGCTTTCATGTTGTCACTTTACTGAAATTAAATGTTGATGATCATCATTTTTACTTGTCACAACATTTCAGCTCTTAGACGTTTTATATTTGCTGACATGAGTTTCTCCGTCTTGAGTTAACTTTTTCAAAATACTTCACACAGTCGGCACAGCAGGAGTCCACATGAAAGGATCCCGTCTCATCGCTCGAGCAGGAAAGTCATTCAGTGACAAATACTGTGCAGCAGAGAAAGAGCGTTCTTTTGTTGTACTCAGAATAAATAAACAATGAACAGTACACAGAGATGTGTGTTTGTGTTTTAGTGGCATTAGTACAGATCCAGAACATCTCAGGGTGTGGATGGAGCCAATTAGTGAAACTGGGATGAAATCAGCCAATTTTCCGCCCTTCACTGAGATGTACTGACAGCAGGGAGGGTCCGACCAGGGCCAACCTGTTTCTCTCTGTCTCCGTGTCTCTGATCTGGAAGTCAGTCATGCCATCTTAAGGGGTTTGTCAGTACCTGAAGTTGGAGACGCGAGGCTTGCTGTAGGAACCGTGATTAGAGGAGGCACAGGTGTACCCCTCTGTGGATGTCTTTTCACCTGTGATGTTTAAAAGAAGCATTAGACATAGCGGGAGGACAATGATTCTCTTTTGTATTCATACCTTATGTTAGAAATCTGCTGTCAAGCGTTCTGCTTTTCTCCAGTCGTGTGTGTGTGTGTGAGAGAGAGTGTGTAGTTTACTATGGTTGTGGGGACCAAAATCCTGGTCCCCACAAGTTTGAAGGCATTTTTGAGACTCAAAATGTTGTTTTAGTGACAGGGTTACAATTGTAATTGGGTTATGGTTAGGTTTAGGGTCAGGGTTAGGCATTCATTTTTTATGGTTAGGATGAGGGGCTAGGGAAAGCATTATGTCAATTAGATGTCCCCACAAGATATGAATACCTGATATGTGTGTGTGTAACAGAATGTGTAATTTGTTGTTTGGTATAAAGGACACAAGGAAAGGAGGTGAGGAAAGGGATTGAGGTTACACAAACCAAGCAACAGAACAGTGTCGGAATCTGTGGACTCACCTGTGTTGTTGTTTTTCAGGTGTTGGTGATCTCCAATCAGTCAGGCCATCTGTATGGCAGCGAGTTGGTGGACAGTGGCAGTGCCGTCAGCGCTGATCTCCTATTGGATGAGAGCCAGGAACATGTTTATGTTTTAACAAACAGCAGGGTGAGAGACAGTCGACCTCCTTCCTCAGTTCCTGTCTCACTTTCTTTTCTTCAGTTTTTTCCCTCTCCTCCTTCCTCCTTTTGTCCCCAATATCCAATCAGACGATTCATTTAAGAAAAAATGAAAACAAACTGTTTCCTGTCTTTCTCCCAGCTGTCGAAGGTTCCTGTGTCATCCTGTGAGAAACAGACAGACTGTCGCTCCTGTCTCGCTGTCAGAGACCCGTACTGTGGCTGGTGTGTCCTGGAGGGAAGGTAGGTCTACCTGTCGGCTGGTGGTTTGTAACTTTTTAAAAGTACATTTTTATTCTTTATATCTTTTTGTAAACTTTATGTAAACTTTTTACTTTTTTTGTAAAAAGTCTGACTGACAGTAGAAGAAGAAAGTGTAGTAGATTTGGTTTGCTCACAGCAGCATCTGCACGTTGATGTGACATCGCTCTGACGTTGCTGTTACTAATCTGCAAATGTTTGTATTTTGTGCAGATGTTCCCGGAAACATCAGTGTCAGCGTCACCTGCAGTCCAACCACTGGCTCTGGAGCTTTGAACCAACCAGTCAGTGCGTGACAGTGCAGAGCCTGCAGCCGGCCAATCACAGCAAAGAAGAGCAGACGCAGGTAGGCTGCTGTTGTTTTGATCTGATTCTGACTGACAGCGTTATGATGCAGTCAGCCACTCCCGCAGTGATGACAGCCTGGGTCAGGGCACCCTTAGGTGTTGCTGGCAGGTGTCTGTATCAGTCCAGGTTGAAAGAAAACTTGAGGTGCTAGTTCAGCAGCTCTCTGATTGACTGAAGGTTGCTGATTCTGTTTCAACACAGTTGTGTTGTTGTGTTGGCTGTGTGTTATTGCAGAGGCACTGCAAGTCCAGCCAGTTCCAATCCTTCAGACAAGATTCACAGCAGCCGATGAACATCTGCAGCAGCTGTTTACTGCTGCAGCGCTGACAGGATGAACGAAACATCTTCATATTTAGTGCCTCACCGAGTATCTTCACAGGGTTTATAAGGATCAGCGCAAACATAGGAGTTATTGCGGTCTGAGTGAAATGAATTCAGACAATAACCGTGGTTGTGAACCTTTTAAGATTTTGTGATGTGAAGTAAAGTTGTTTATTTTTAAAATAGAAGGAGAAAAAAGTAACACTGTGAGCTTTTTCAGCCAGCACAGAAGTGGTTTTGTTCTCGTTTGTAAACCTAAAATATATAAATAAAGAAAAATAATAGAAAGACCCCAAACTGTCAATGGGTGTTTCTTTTTTTGACAGTAAGACAATGGAAGGATTGCTGATACGAGACACAGCTGCTCTAGAGACAGAGAGAAGCGTCCCGATGGAAAAGCAGTAACCGTGTTTCTGTGTTCGTCTCTCAGGTAACGCTGTCGGTCCCCCAGCTTCCCGCCCTCGCAAAGGAGGAGTCTCTGTCCTGCATCTTCGGGCTCCTCCCGCCTCAGCCTGCCATTGTCATGGGAAACAGCATCACCTGCCAATCCCCTGCCCCGGAGCACCTCCCACCTCTGCCCACAGGAAGCGGTGAGTAGGAACTGTGGGCGCGTTCCAATCCTCCATAATACCATCCTACTTAGCATGCCAGAAACAGATTTAGTGTGTCCCAGTACACAGTGTTTCAGAATGAGTCTGCCAAAAATATCAGGAGGTTTAACTGCATGTGAAGCATTTTACAGCACGCAGCAGTTTGAGCGCCGGTGACAGAGTCCGAGTGCAGCACGCAGTGACAGTAAAAACGTCTTCATTCAGGTGTGCTACTGTGTAACTTCTGTCACCTCTCACCTGCAGATCACATGATCCTGCCCGTGTCACTGATGTTTGGTCATGTGACCGTCACAACGGGCAACATGACCTTCTATGACTGCATGGCTGTAAGCCGACTGAACCAGAGCTCCCAGTAAGTCACGTAGGCACAGTGACAGTGCTGTACGTTTATCTGAATCTAAATCAGTGATGGAGGAGACGCTGAAGGCCGTGGTGTGTGTTTCAGGTGTTTGGCGTGTGTCAGCAGTGTGTGGCGCTGTAACTGGTGTCCTCTGGATCAACTCTGCACTCACAACCACAGCTGTCCAAACCAGCACATCATCCTCAACCACAGAGTAAGACGGCCCGCTGCCCCGTCTGTCTCCATCTTTTTGTCTGTCAGCCTGTCTCTAACCCCGCCTCCTCTCTGTCTGCAGGACTCTCCTGGTCCTACTTCCTGTCCGCTAGTCTACGACCTACAGAGCTCTGCTTTAGTTCCCATGGGCCTGAGCGCCACAGTGGTGCTGCGGGGACGAAACCTGGACGTCTACACTGTAAGTCTGCGTCTCTGACCTCATTTCAGTCTGACGGGGATCTAAATGGAGTCTAATCGAATGGTCCCATTAACAGTTTAATGCAAAACACCAAAAAAACGTTTTTCATGTCTAAAACTGTAAAAACAGTCTTTGTTTGAAGTGGATGAACATTAGTCAGATCAGACTGATATTTCATGTTTCGACTGTCTGGTGCCGCAACATCTGCTGTAATCTCCCAAAAAGTGACGCTTAGCGTAACCAAGTTAGAGCTTTTGTTTTTCTTGGAGCCTGGTCGTTGTATCTGGTTGCACTGCTACACTGTTCTCTGTCTGAGTGTGGCGTGCACATAAACACGAAGCCGATCTGATGCTGTTCAATTTAGACAGTCTTCCTTAAGGTGCTTTATATTGTAAGATAAAGATCCTACAATATTACAGAGAAAACCCGAACAATCAGATGACCCCTATGAGTAAGTACTTGGTGACAGTGGGACAGAAAACCTCCTTTTTAGCGGGATGAAACCTCCAGCAGAACCAGACTGTGGAAAAGAGCCAGAGATTAATCATAACTAACAATTAAATGCAAAGTGGTGAATGAACACGTAGAGAGGTGAGTGAAGAAGAAACGCTCAGAGACTGAAGAGTGTAGGAGCCTCTGTTAGTTTCCGTAAGCCTTGGCTCCTCATCGTGCTTCTACATCTGTGTCTGCAGCAGCTGTAGGCAGGTGTTTCCAGGAGTGCGTCGGGTCTTCTGGCTCCACAAAAAGGAAATTTTTACTCGATATCTGCTTGTTTGTTAACAGCAGCGAGTTCGAGGCAGCTGAGAGAATCATAAATTCATTTTCAGTGTTTTAGTCTGAGCTAATTATCAGGTTGCTGCTGCTGGATGGATGAATTAATTTCATTCTTATGTAAATTGACATTTATGAAGCCACAAGCCGTCTTACAGAACCCTGCGGTACACCACCGTTTGTACAAAATAAAGACTCCTAGAAAAGAACTGCAATAACTCTGAATGTAAATAGTAAAAGGCACAGAATCCTCATCAGCAGCCTCAGTTACTTCTTCATCTTCAGAGCTGTTGTCATCAAAAAACCTCCAACATCAGATAAAAATTCAGCTTTGAACTAATCCTGAAAGCAGCTGCAGCTCCATCATGTTACTGTGATAATATGCACTTAAAAAGTATTGCTTTCAATTAAAATAAACGACCTCCTACATTATGTTCATCCATCAGTCTGCTAATAAAACGTAAGCGTGTGCTGCAATTTATGATTTGGGACTTTCGGGTGAATTTATTTAGGGTTAACCTTGGTTTACTCTTCTTAACAAGAAACAAGATCAACATGTGCAAAACCACCGCCTACTGACCAATCATTCCAACGCAGCAAAATCCTGTGAACCTCTGTGTGCAGATAGTGAGAGAGTATAGCAGGGATCTCAAATTCATTTTACATCATGAGCCACATACAGCCCACTGTGATCGTGGACCGAATCAGAGAAACCGCACAGTTTAACCACACACTTAACTCCTGAGACGCTTTAATACAACAAAAAAGTGCAAATTCAACAATACATCTCAGTTTGTCTGTGTGATACAATAATGATACTTTTGGCTTAAATTGTAAGAAATGAATGTGTAAAACTTTTGTTAGCTCAGTGCACAGATTGTTTTTTCTTTTTTCATGTTTTTCCTGTGGACTCACTGTAAAAATCATGAATTCCTGTAGTAGTGAAAAAACGGAAATGTTCTGTTATTTAATTGTTTATATATATCGTATTTACTTTCGTGTAGTATGAATAGGCGTGGGGGAGGTTTTTATCAGTAGTACAAGCTCTAAAAACACAGTTAAAAGTCTAGATTATACACCCTCCTTCACATTTTCAAAGACTGGAATCAGTGGCTGGCTGATTCTAGCCCCCAGGCTTTGTCTGGTACCTACTTTAAAGAGATTGGCCGTTTAGATGAAATGTAACCAGATAAGGCAAAGGTATCCCGGGTATGTTGAACTATTTTCGTGGTACCAGCCTTCGGGCGTTGGTCTGTTCTATTGACCTGAATCACTAAAATCAAACAGCTGAGTGTCTGTGTGTGGTCTCTCTGCAGGATGAAGCTCCGTATGTGTGTGTTGTTGAAATCGAAGGATCCCGGACTAATCTGACAGCTTCTGTGGAGAAAATGCACGACAACACGCACACCTTCACCTGCACGCAGCATCAAGTAAGCGACGCACGCAAACAGATAATTAGTTAATGGCAGTAACCACACAGCTGATATTTAAATTTCTGTCTGTCCACCTGTCCCACTGTCTGTAGTTTCAACATCCAGTCAGTCAACTTCAGTATTCTGCTCCTGTCTACCTGCGGAGAGGGGAACGACGCATTGATGCCTCACCTGGACTCCGACGTAAGAGCCTTACCTGTGTGCAGATGTAGTGCACACTGAGGGCGTGGGCCTCCTTTACTAATATTTACACAAAAAATAAGTACACACATGAAATTACACTTGGATTCATGACAAGTTTCTACTGTTTTTACTAGTGAATCAGAGTGTTGTGTCCCCTGAATCCTGAACTGTATGTGATACATAAAATAAACACAGACCAGGGGAAGAGGAAGCAGGGAAAGGGAAAGCTCCAACCTACGACAAAAGCCTCGCTGCAGTTACTGAAACCATATGTGGAATATTGCCAAGAAATGAAGGTTCAGCAGTAAGGATGAAAGGACATCAATTTCATGGTTATTTCATACAGCTCTAATACCAAAGCATTAGAAAATGAATGGTTTTAAATGTTAAAGCATTTTAATAATTCTAATTTAAACATTTGAAACTCAGATATTATCTTTATTAAGTCTTTGGATCTTTTTTATATAGTATAAAAGATCAATTGCTTATTAGAATTAGAAACGAGCAACTATAGATTTAACTATTTTTGATATTGTTTCTGGTATTAATATCACTACTAGTATTATTCAGTTTAAATATCTGCATTAACATTTTCTAGGACAGCTGTGTGTCATTCTATAACTGTGCATGCAGTCTGAGTCTGAGTGAAAAACACTCACTCACACAGACTCATGCATTCACACAGTGATGAGGCCCACTGTGTTTGACCAAAGTCAGCATGTGGGTGAGGATGGGGGTTAATGTTTTCACAAAGACAGAAAGAGAAATGCATTCATGATATTTGTCTCCTTTTCTTATTAATATACAGTCCAGCTGTATGACTGCTCAGCTGGCCAATCAGATTGCTCACAGTGCAGGGCGGTGCCTAAAGAGTACGGCTGTGTATGGTGTCCTGGAAGCCCAGCCCCGAGCTGTGTGTACAGCCAAACCTGCTCCAGTAAACCTGCAGACACCTGCCCGCCTCCTCAGATCACAAAGGTGGGTCTCGTCAAAGTCCATGTAGAGGAAGTCCCGCAACTGTGCACCATACTGGATCAAACTTTAATTTCTGTGGTCACTGGGACCTAGAATCTGCATGTACAGAATCATCAGTCACATCCAATAAAAGCAGCTTCAAAGGTGGTTATTGGCTATTTGGGGGCAGGACAGCTGCCATCTTTGTGCTCCTACAATTCTCCCGCAGATTTCCGTCTCTCGTCCTTTTATAATGATCAGAAGATCAGTCTGTGTGTCTGCAGAGCTCGTTCAAACTGTTTCTACCTGTCTGTCTGCAGGTGGAGCCTGCCTCCGGTCCTCTAGAGGGCGGCATTCTGGTGACGATCACAGGATCGAACCTGGGCATGAAGTATGAGGATGTGGTGGGCGGAGTCACTGTGGCGGGTATTCAATGCCTGCCTCAGTCTAAAGGTTACAAGATCTCCACCAGGTAACATGATGATTACATTAGTGTTTACGGGATTCATTTATGCAAACGTTCAGCACATAACTGAATCACAGAGAGATGTGATGAGACCTCCCTTTCTGTCTGCTCTGTAACAAACCTGGCAGTCACCAGTTCAGCACAATAACATATCAATAACTGGGATTCTCGATGTCTTGATGATGATAGTCCAGAAGTTTTCAATCCAACAATATTCTTCTGAATGGTGTAAAACCACAGACACCCACTTGTAGACTGACGTAGCAGCCGTGACATCACCCACTGGTTAGTGAAGTCCTATTAAGAAGCCTCAAGTGAGTCTTTATGCTGTCGCCATCTTGGTGTTTTTAAACCATATGTGTGATCTGATGGAGAAACTGAGGCTCCTTTTAGCAGCAGAGGAGTCGCCCCCTGCTGGCCATTAGAAACCATGCAGGTTTAAGACACTTCTGCATTTTTACGATTTTATTTCGTACTGTGGATGTGATCACAAAGCTGTGTACTGACTTCTGACACGTGAAATGACCTATTAAATCCAAACAGTAACAGGTCACCTTTTCGACATCATAATAAAATCAGAAACACTTCCAGCCATGCTTCAGTGCTCGATTGAGCTCATATGTCTCATATTAAAGCGCTGAAACAGTCTTCAGTGAACACCTCGAAACAGAAAAAGTCTAGAATCAGGTGAAATCCTCCAAGGATGCCACTCTAACGTGTCCTCTCTCATTTCCTTTCAGCAGCTCTAACATAGTCAAATATTCTTATTCCTGTCTGTGTGACACTAGCAGCCCGTTGAGTCACTTTTCTTTATTGCCCTAAGGAGCTCTACAACCTGTACAGCGCATAACGCCTCCCATCCTCAGAGCCTCGATTTAGATCAGGGAGAACCTTTAACAGGAGACAAATCTATCTGATGCTCACACAGGGAGAAAATTCAAACACAAGCTTTTATGGAGCGAAGCCTTTTTCTCTTCAGAACTGATTCTGTTTGAACTCACTCCCTCGGGAGCAAAATCTCCATTCTGATTTAGCCTCCGTGCTTTATTTGAATAAGCTATCAGATTGAAATCTTCCGCATGACTTTGTTTAATTTTAGAATACTTTCACCAACTCAGCCTCGGGGATTTCGTATCTTTAGGAACTTTGGGACCTGCTCCAAAGTTTAAAACTTTATCAGTTTAGTTTTATGTTGTTATCTCAACTTCAGCTTGATGTTACCAAGTAAAGACAAACACGTTAACGCTTCCTCGAGGTTGGAACGAGGCTAAATAACAAGGGGAAAAAAAGAACTGGGTCACATCTTATTTGACCTTCATGGAAAATGTCACAAGGTCAAGAAAAGATGCAAAAGCTTGTGACAGTGAATTCTGTTGACGCTGGTCTTCTGTGATAAAACTACAATTTTAGTAGAGCGACTACAAAAACATGTGTTCTTAGCTTGATGTTTTATGGAGGCTTTATAACTATGAACAATATAATGTAACATCAATGCTGGTGAAATAAAATGCTGGTATTAAGAAATATTGTTAAATCTAACATCTCCTAACCATATTAAGGCTTTTAGCATCTCTGAAATAGAATTAATTGATGCTAATCCCGAAATATCCCAAATGAGAACATAGCCAGTGTAACACTGTAACCCTCGCTTCACTTTGATCATTTTAATTAAGCTTATTATATTTCTAAATCTACATTACAGATAACACGCAGATTTTAATAAAAGGCTATTATAAGTTCAAAGCATATGCATTATTGTAAAAGATGGAAGCCGCAGCTGTAATTTACACGCTGGCCTCCATCATTGTGTCAGATATTTTATCTTTGCTTTCATTAATAGTCTTATGGTGCACTCGTTGAGTTGTGGGTTATCATCATCTCCTTTGCTTCCATGAAGGATGCTCCAGTGCATTTGATAAATGAGATTCACAGGGTTTAACCAGGCTTGCTTATTATACGGTTGTCGCACAGGTACTTCTGGGTCACCTGATCCAGCCCTAACTATTATCTTAATCAGAAAGAAAATGTTTTAAAAAGTAAAAAGAGTGAGGATGAGACTGCTACAGCAGTTTAAAAATCTAGAAAGTTCTGAGGATGGTTACTTTGGTTCCTGAGTTGACTTTTTCCATTTCTATTCCAGTGTGGAACCAATCAGGTTCTGAGGTGTGACATCTGTCGTGTAGGTGTAGAAAGACTGCAGCGAGTCGAGTGTGTCTTATAGCAGGGCTATGTTATCAGAATATGTGATTTTGACCTTGAAAATTGACTTTCCAAAACAGTCACTGGATAAATAGATAAACACACACGTAAGTGACACACGTCAGAACAGTTGGGATGTGGTTATGGTGACTCAGAGCTCAAAGGAATAAACAAAAGTTGTTTTTTTCCCAGTGTTGTTCCACCAATAGGAATCTTCCACAGTCGGTGTAGCTGTCCTCCTCTGCATGGAGACACACAAGCTCATGTTTGCTTTTTCTGTGTGTGTTTGTGTGTGTGCATCAGGGTTGTGTGTGAGCTGCAGCCTAGTGGGAAGCAGAAAGAAGGGCCCATCTTGGTTACTGTGGGAACAACTCGTGGGAGGTCAACAAAGATGTTCACCTATCAGGTAAGACTGAGTAGCCCAGTGTTACGTGGTATCTGGTCACCAGTATAAAGGTATATCTGATGTCTAACATGTTGTGGTTCAGGATCCCCTGCTGCAGGATCTCATTCCTAATAAAGGTCCCGTCTCCGGAGGAACCAGGCTGACCATCAAAGGACGACAGCTGCTCACCGGGCAGACGTCTGACCTGAGCGCCTTCCTGGGCACCCAGCCCTGCTACATGTAAGTACAACGCCACGGCTTCTGGTACTGCAGCACCAATACTACTACTTGCCTGACTGTCTGTCTCCTCGCCTGTTCTCAGAGTTGAAGAGGTGAATGACACGCAGCTGGTGTGTCAGACTGGTTCCAGCAATCGGACGGGTCTCGTCCCAGTTCGGGTTCTGTTTGGTAAAGCCGAGCGGACTATTCCAAACGTTACCTTCCATTACCTCGAAGACCCCGTCATCACCAGCGCCATACCTGCCGAGAGCTTCTACGCGTAAGCGCCAGTCGCCTTACACCTGCACTCGATCCTCACACACACGCACACCTGCTAATTAGCTGTTGACCGTTTTAGGGGTGGGCGTGTCATACGAGTGGAGGGCAGGAACCTGGATGTGGTGCAGCAGCCAATCATATCTGTGTGGGTGGAGCCTCTAGAGGTACAAAGGGTGAAACGGAAGAAACGACTGGCTCTTCTCACCTCCAAGCAGCAGCTCGTCTTTAACAGCACCATGACAACGGTAAGACAAACGGACCAATCGGAGACGAGCTTTTAAAATTCTTAGCCTGTCTCACGCCTGTTTTACCTCCCCGTCTGCCTCTCAGGTATCAGAGCGCTGCTCCATCCTGTCGTCCTCTCAGATGACTTGCCCGACCCCCAGAGTGAACCCAGAGGTCAAAGTTAAGGGTGTCTGGTTTCAGCTTGATAACGTCAGAGTCCACTATGAGAGCATCAAGGTACCTCCCATGATTAAAAGGGTCAAACACCAGGGTGGATTATAGTGAGAATACATCCTTGATGACTTCCTTCACTCGTCCAGTTTTCTTCAGCGTCTGGTCCTGTGACGTTTGATCGTACATCCACGATGCACTGCGAACAGGAGCTGCTCAGAGTCAGTTCTGCTGCTTTCATAGGAGCAGATTAAATCTCCAAAATCTGAATTTTGTCAGTTCAAATACTTTTTAAGGGGTGATACTGGGCTGCTGTATGGATTTATTGGAATTAGGAGTGAAGCGGCACACATGCATTTCTTTATCAAAGCCTAATTTTTTACTTCACTTTAAACACAGTGTGACGCATTAATATGAACAAATGGGGCATATGTTGTCACGTTGCTTCCCTAACGTCTAGCAGAGCCGCACAAAAATTTCCACTTCGTTAAATTTCACATAGTCAAATATAAAAGCATAAAAAAAGGATGCAGATGATTGAAAATAAAGGATGAGGCTCTAGAGGGATTTGAATAGCAATTTACTTAAAAGAAAAGGAAGGGACTGAAAGGGTTTTAAATAAAAGGAGATTAAAAAAAAGCAGATTTTAACTGGAATTATTCCCGAGGCTGAAAAACGAGGCATACGTGCTTTGAAACCTGCCTGACAGACAGAAATCCAGTGTGAATGAAGCCTTACTGAACAATTTTCCACTTCTAATGCTTGATGGAAAACCTTTTTGTCTCTCTGCTTGTCTGTCTTCCAGGGTAAAAGCTTCACTTACTATCCAAACCCAGTTTTATTTCCAATCAACCGAGAAAATCTAGATGTGCCGTTCCGTTTCAAACCTGGAGGAGTGATCGCTGTGGAGGTACAGCAACTGTCGTACGTGAATCCTGAGCCATGCAGACGGAATAAATTCAGATTTAACCTCCGTTTCTGTCTCTTTTCGTCCGTCAGGGCCAGGACCTGACCAGAGCCATGTCCAAAGAGGAAGTGAAGGCTTGGCTTGGAGATCAGGAGTGTGACGTGAAAACTTTGGACAGTACTCACCTGTACTGTGACCCTCCAGAGGTCCAACCACTCAGTGTGGATGACAGCCATGAACTTCCTAGCCTCAAGGTGATCTTTGGTTTTGAGCTGTTGGCTTTTACAGGGATTCATATCCAAGGCAGAGATGCTTTTTAGGGATTTTCCAGCTCGGTTGGTATACAAGGGCCAGTGGTTTACTCATTCTCACACTCAGCCTTTTTCACTCTCTGTCTGCATGTCTTCTGTTAGGTTTTCATGGGAAACCTGCAAGTGGACCTGGGATTGGTTCAGTACGACAGCAACTCTCTGCTGCCTGCTGTCCCATTGGCTGCTCAGATCGGTTTGGGGGCAGGAGCAGCTGTCATCATCCTGTCAGTGTTGGTCATCATCCTCATGTACAGGTAAGTATCCACCTGTGTGTGAAACCAGGTGTGTTTTTAGGCGACTTTTCTCTGCTGTTGTGACGTCTTGTTTTGGATTTTGTTTCCTCTCAAACGCCTTTATTTGTATTTTTGTGCTTAAAAAACAAAAAGGACAATCACTTCATTTTTGTCTGCAGTGACATTTTAAAAGTCGACTCAATGTTTTTATGAGAATATTCTTCATCTCATCATTAATCTTCAGTGTTTTTGTTTTGTTGTTTTTTGCTTTGTGCAGGAGGAAAAGTAAACAAGCTCTCCGAGATTATAAAAAGGTTTTACTGCAGTTAGAAACTCTGGAGATCAACGTGGGAGATCAGTGCCGCAAAGAGTTCACTGGTATGAAAACACATTGTAAATAAACTGCAGACCTTCGTATTGTGTTGGACTTCTTATTCATCTGGATTTCCTGATGGCAGATCTGCCCAAAAATGTTAAAACTTTAAAGATTTACTGAGCCCTCTGTGTTTGATTGGATACATTTAAATTTAAACTCTTTACGTTTTTGAAATCTCAAGCTGCCATTTGCTCCTCGTATACCTCTTGTCCTTCAGACCTGATGACAGAGATGATGGATCTGAGCAGTGATGTGGGAGGACCAGGAGTCCCCCTCTTGGACTACAGGATATATGCAGAGAGAGTTTTCTTCCCTGGCCAGCAGACGGCGCCACTGAGTCGTCAGCTAGATCTGCCTGAGTCGAGGAGGCAGACTGTGGAGCAGGGCCTGCAGCAGCTCAACAACCTGCTCAATAACAGACTCTTCCTCACCAGGGTGAGTGGAGATAGTGGGAGGAGGCAGGAGAATGGTCATATGACGTCTAAGACTCATAGGTGACATTTTTTCTATATGCCTCTGTGTGTGTGTGTCTCAGTTCATCCACACTTTGGAGGCCCAGCAGGGTTTCTCCCAGCGAGATCGTGGCTACGTGGCCAGCCTGCTCACCATGGCTCTGCACGACAAACTGGAATACTTCACTGAAGTCATGAAGAGCCTGCTGCAGGACCTGGTGCAGCAGTATGTTGCCAAGAACCCCAAACTCATGCTGCGCCGGTACGCAAAGCAAAAGCAACTTCAGTCACATTAGAACTCAACAGGAAGTCTTTTCAGGTTTAAAGGTGTCTGTCCTGCTGATGTCTTGGCTTGCCTGTTTGTCTTTCAGAACAGAGACGGTCGTTGAGAAGATGTTGACCAACTGGATGTCCATCTGCCTCTATTCCTTCCTGAAGGTAAGTGTCTCTCTGGCTCTGTCCCACTGCCTGTCCCATCTCACCAGGTCCCTGACCACATCCCAGTAGAATCATTGAGGTGTAGTCCATTTTTCTTTTGCCATAATTGTTAATTCACATTTCAGCAGAGTGTATCCAGAGATTGATACATTTCTTTTTGAGTGTTGTGAATTAGAACCAATCAAAAAACATGAGATTGTCTCAGTGTTGGGTATAAAACTACCATGCATAATGTTGGCCACCCGGTCGCTGCTCTTTTTGTCTATCAGGAGGTGGCGGGAGAGCCTCTCTACATGCTCTACAGAGCCATAAAGTATCAGGTGGACAAAGGGCCGGTGGATGCTGTGACGGGAAAAGCCAAACGAACGCTCAATGACAGTCACCTGCTGCGGGAGGACATTGAATATTGCTCAGTGGTAACCAGAGTAACAGACATCACACTGATCTGCAGCTGAATCACTGATTCATTTATGACAAGTCATCTCTTTCTCTCAGACTCTGACAGTGCTGGTGAAAAACGGAGTCGAAGTTCAGCCATGTCCTGTTAAAGTGCTCGACACCGACACGATCACACAGGTACATGCTTGTTTGTACGGTAGGGCGGTGTCTATTTTTAATGCCTTCACACCTTTTGGTTATACTGCATATAACCAAATATAACCAGTGATATGTGATGGTGATAGTTATTGTGGCTACAAATATATATTTGATTACGGTAGCTGAATAAACCTTGCTTGGCATGATTTCAATTCAATTCAGTTTTATTTATACAGCACCAAATCACAACAACAGTCGCCTTAAGGCGCTTTATGTTGTAAGGTAGACCCTACAATAATACATACAGAGAAAAACCCAACAGTCATATGACCTGCAATGTAAGCCCCTCCCAGTCTCGCTATTTTTCACAGCTCACTGAGCTCAGCTACATCGATCCATCGATAAAAAGTGCCCTCTGGTGGCATGTTCTTTCTGTTGCACTACAATACAAAATTTCACTGCAGCATTTAATTTCAGATTCATAGAAGTAGTCGTCTATATTCTTAATTCCACTGGGATTTCTAAATACCTTTGTCACTTTGCTGTCTGCTTGTGTTCAGGTGAAAGATAAGATTCTGGATCAGGTCTACAGAGGAGCTCCATTCTCTCAGAGACCATCAGCTGACAGTCTTGACCTCGGTAAACACCTGTCTCACCTATCTGTTGTATGAGATGGCTGAAAGTAGATTAAATTGGCCGAAGCATTAGTGGGTGTTTTAAGTATTCGGTTAGTGGATCTGAGAATGCATAGTGTCATCATATCCGTAGATCCAGACTGGCAGCTCATATGTACCTGTTTCTTTGTCAATAGAGTGGCGTTCAGGCCAAGCAGGTCATCTGACCTTGTCGGATGATGATGTCACAGCAGTGGTTCAAGGTCGTTGGAAACGACTCAACACACTGCAGCACTATAAGGTGAAAACAACTGGCCAATCGTGTTCCACCACCACCACCTTCTCTGCTCCTCCTTCCAGTTGTCCATCTCCTTGTTCACTCTGCTCTTTGGTTCTTCAGGTTCCCGACGGCGCCACAGTCGCTCTCATCCCTCGTTCTCAAAGTTCAGGTGGAGTGGGAGTCAACCAGGTCTTCCAAACTGGAGAGAGTAAGAAACACATCTTAACAGAATATCTCAATATTAAAAATATAATGTAAAACCCTAAAATCTAATACTCCCAGAGATTAAAATTAATGTAGCACAAAAAAGAGGAAAAATAAAACTCTGTGTAAAAGTATTACACCAAAACATGGTGGCTGACCGTCTCTTTATGGTGGCTGCAGAAACGCCAATGCTGGAGGGTGAGGAGGAGGAGGGTCTCCGTCTATGGCACCTGGTGAAGAGCAGTGAAGATCCTGAAATCCCAAAACACAGAAAGAGCAGTATGAGGGAGAGGGAGAGAGCCAAGGCCATCCCAGAGATTTACCTGACCAGGCTGCTGTCCATGAAGGTAACACACATATCCTTACCTTTAGGCATTGTGGGGACGTCAGACATTGTGGGCACCATTGATTCTGGAGGTTAAACAGCAAATTAATTTCACATGGTGGAGATATGCGCAAAATAGATGTGTGTGTGTGTGTTCTGATATTAGTGTGTGTGTGTTGTTGCCATACCATCTTTTACCACTAGGGGGCGGTAAAGAGTTAACTCTCCACCACACACCTCCACAGACAAACTCTTGGTCTGAGGGGTGTGTGGGATAAACACTAAAACCTTTACAGGTATACCTGTTAAATTTAAGGTTATTTTTGTGCAGACTCGTTTATTTGGTCTCCATTCTGTCAGGTAGCTGTCCTTGCCATGTGATAAGTACAAACAGATACACACCAGAGAACTGACCGCCTGGCTATCTGTCCTTCAGCTTTACTTTTCTGTCTCTCACTAGGGGACATTGCAAAAGTTTGTGGATGACGTGTTTGTGGCGATACTCAGTACAAAGCGTCCTCCTCCGATCGCCGTGAGGTTTTTCTTCGACTTTTTGGACGACATGGCTGAGAAACATGGAATTGACGACCCAGAAACTGTCCACATCTGGAAGACCAACAGGTGAGGCACACATCTGGTTATCCGATCGAGATTTCCAACTCCCACAACCCTCTCACCCCTTTCCCTCTCTCTGACCCATGTCTTTCTCCCTCCAGTCTCCCTCTTAGGTTCTGGGTCAACATCCTGAAGAACCCTCAGTTCGTTCTGGACGTTCAGGTGACCGACAGCATCGACGCTGTTCTGTCTGTCATCGCTCAGACCTTCATAGACTCTTGCACCACCTCTGAGCACAAAGTGGGACGGGTAAAAATTCTGTCTCTTGTTCAGCCATGTATTGGTTTTGGTTTTTTGGTTTTGTTTTCTAGGCTTCATGGTTACTTTTTCTCCAATCAGGACTCGCCTGTAAACAAGCTGCTGTACGCCAGAGAGATCCCCAGATACAAACAGCTGGTGGAAAGGTGAGACAGCTTCTTGTCCCCATTGTTTAACTCATAATGCACTACAGAGAGACTGTTTTTATGCTGTGGGGAAGATAAGATCTAATTTAGCTGATGATTCTTTGAGCCCGAGAGCCGCAGTACTGATAACCTTCTGTGTATGCGCTCAGGTATTACAGTGACATCCACAGTGCTGCGTCAGGCTGTTATCAAGAGATGAATTCCACTCTGACGGAACTTTCTGGGGTCAGTAAACACAGACTGAACAGAGCCTGAAATACTGAAATTTAGCTGTAAGAAAAACTGATGTTAAAACTGTCTTTGCCTGTCTACCTCCAGAGTTTTGCATCAGAAATGAACAATCTTGTGGCTCTCCATGAGCTCTACAAGTACATCAACAAATATTATGATCAGGTAGT
>NW_024582499.1:1279638-1281036 GCF_018398535.1 Haplochromis burtoni
TAACCCTCAACCTGACACTAAAACCACATTTTGAGTCTCAAACATGCCTTCAAACTCGTAGGAATGGGTATTTTGTCCCCGTAAGTGACTGTTGGTCTCCACAATTTTAGTAGCATGCAAATTTTCTGTCCTCACATAGATGTCTAAACATGTACACACACACAGGCTATGGGCTGGTAATGGTTTGGATGCTATTGGGATGAATGTAGATGGACGGATCAATAGATGGATACTTTAATACTTTAATTTCCCTTGTGGCATCAATATTGTGTTACAGCAGCAAGATAAAAATAAAAATAATGGAGTCTACAATAAATAAGCAACATAGTTAAAAATAAAGGTGCCACCTATTAATGAGGGCCTTATACTGTGAGAGAGTGCTACATGGTATTTATATAAAAGTGATAAAAACAGTAAAGAATAGGATCGTCTGACAGGCATTTTCACCTCTCACTAAATCTATTTTCAGCCCTGACTTTTTTTTTAAGCAACTGTAAGTAGATTACAGGTTCATTGTCAGGTTTACCTGATAACTTTTTTTAAATAAAATAAAATAAAAAATAAATTATTTTATTTACAAGAAAAGAAACAGAACAGTAAATCTGATTTTATCTCAGCATCTGTTTCTAAATAAATCTAAATGTTGAAGTCAGTGTATCCAAGTAAGTCACGCTGCCAGATCATTATCTGTTTTTTATGATAATCTGTGAAAAAATAGCCATTTTATTTGTTTTTATTTATAGGAAAAATAAAATATAAAAGTAGTTCTGAGGGAAAACTTATCTTATACTACAATATGTGAGTCCTCCACAAGTCTTCTGATTAAGAAACAGTTTGTGTCTGAATAGTTCGTATAAAGTTTATTTACTGTGAACACCTGTAAGTTCTCACTTAGCACTTTAATTGCACTACAAATGTTTTATATACATTTGCAGTGCATTAAGTGTATTATATAAATAAAATACTTGGTAACAGGTGCACTCTTTTCTTCTGAAGAAATCACGAAGTATTCAGATTACATTGCATTTTTGCAATCCAGTGGTTAAAATGACAGATTACAAAAAAAGAAACAAACATGTATTTGGTTATTAGCAGCTCTCTAGACTAATCTTACACTTCTGCACTTGTCCAACTCTCTGTACTGTGTCTACTGCTCAGATCATCATGTCTCTGGAGGAGGACAGTTCAGGGCAGAAGATGCAGCTGGCCTATCGGTTGCAGCAGGTCGCCGCCTTGGTGGAGAACAAGGTCACGGACCTCTGATGTGTTTTTATCTTAAATGAGGAGAGGAGGATGATGGAGGATGGGGATGAAGAATCATAAGAAACATCTTGACAAAGACTGAAGCAGTGGAAATGACTGGACTGCTGTGGCACTGTGTCTTCCTGCTGTGTGCAT
>NW_024582499.1:1281056-1291666 GCF_018398535.1 Haplochromis burtoni
TGTGTGTGTGTGTGTGTGTGTGTGTGTGTGTGTGTGTGTGTGTGTGTGTGTGTGTGTGTGTCAGGATATATGAGCTTTTATAGTCCGACTCAGGAGATCCCAGGTCTTTAGATTTCCTCACAGAGCAGCAGCACTGAAACTAAAGTTAAACTAACCTAAACCAAACCTGAAGCCGCATTACGCCGACTGACACCAGCCTATGGTGGAGAACGACAATCTTACCAATTAGATCAGGGAATATCACCATCACCTGCTGCCTTGCACTATGTTTCCCAGAGTTCCCTGCTGTTCTACTGTCTGTGAGTCAAAAAGCACAAGTGAAATACTCAGATTCTCATGTATTGATTATTGAGCTCCTGGTCGCAGACGTGCTGTTTGTAAGTTTCGCCTTTTCTACTGAAACCAGCAGGTCTGATGTTGCCGATCTGGGCAGAGTTTTAAGAAGCGCAATAAAAGAACCAAAATCAGGGAGCATTTAAACCACATTTCAGCGTGACTCCAGTTTCTCATTAACAGTGACCTGCTGGTCCCAGTCCTTCCAGCCTTCCTCAGTTACAGGTGTGGGTCCAGACTGCTTCATCAATCTGTTTTGTATGAGTGCAGCTTTAGATTTAGTTTGAAACTAAACCAGCGAGTGCTGAATGTGACCAAGTGAGGATCTTTGTCAGAGATGAAAACAAATTTAATCCACATCTTTTTTAAACTGTGGACTCCATGGAAGGGACTGCAGTGGTAACAGCATCCAGTGTGACAGTCCTCTCCTAGACTGTCCCAGACTAATGATCCAGTCTGAACTTTAGCTTTAAGAAGAGTGAGAGTTTGAAGCTTAGTCTTCAAAGTAAACAGGGTGTCTGCTTCCCAAAGCCAAAGTGGGAGCTGGCTCTACTTCTCTTTCTATTTTAGGAAACCCTTACTCTAGACAATCCTTTTGATTTCACCAGATGTGTTCAGCAGCATCTCTCCACTCTGATATGCTGAAAGGAAAAAGTACTTTTACCACTTACAGAAGTAGTTATGAATCAGGTGGGTGTCATGCATGCTCATACACACCACAATTGCAAACTTCAGCCACAGTCCTCACCCACATCAGCTGGTAGCTCAGCATGTTTTTAACTGCTTCAGCCTGCCCGCAGTTGCTTTGATGTGCAAGCTGCTTTGCAGCCCAGCTTCACCTTTCAAGGTGCATCTGACTTCATCAAAGTGATATGTCTTCACTGATGTCTGCTCTGCCCTGTGCTGGGTCTTTATCTTGCTCTCCCTGCCTATTGCTGATGTGCATTGAAGGATATGTGCTCTAATGTCATTTTATTTCTAATTGTTAAAGTTCATAGATTATTTTAATGTTATAAATAAACCCTTTTGAATTGTCTATTCAGAAGGGTTTATAACCGTTTTCCTGTAACTCCATAATGAAGCTAAGAAGCAGGTCACTATGGCTATTGTGTGCAAGAAACTGTTTAACTCTTTTCTCCTTGAAAGGAACCCTTGAAGCTCTTTTCTGTCTTGTTTCAGTCCCTGTTCCTGCTAGTACGCTTGCTGGAACATTTTAGGTGATTGAAGGCTTCTCAGAGTGCAGCTGGAGCTTCTTAGGACCGAAGGAATTGAACAAAAGTCCAGCCTACGAATGACTGATGTCCTTAATTTAGACAGTATTGTGCAGGTGAAAGGAGGCAGTGGTGGAGACGGAGACTGGAGTCACACTGAATGTTGAACTGAAACATTGAAGTCGAACCTGCTGAAAAAACAATCTAAAATCTTTGGGAGGAGTTAAAGAGTGTGTGTTTATGTGTGTGTGTGTGTGTGTGTGTGTGTGTGTGTGTGTGTGTGTGTGTAGTGTGTGTGTGTGTGTTGTGTGTAAGCGACATAAAGAGATAAAGAGTGGTTGTGTGCTAGCTAGTTACTAACTTATTGTGTGTACATACTGTAAGTCCTATTTATACTTATTTAATCCCAGCTGTGCCTTCACTCTTGCAGCTAGGTGGCGCTGTCTGTTCTGACAGCAGCCTTATTGATCACGTATCCCCCTGCTCATTGGGAAAATAAATCAGTTTAAATGCTTAACTTGTATTGAACCAGGGAAGGAAAAACAACAACAGCAACTTACACAAACCCTGACAATATGCCAGAAGAACCCACCCCCACCAAACACAACAGAGTAAAGCCACAAACCCTGAGCACAAACAGCACGTACCACACTGTGCTCGGCTGCTGTTTCAGGTCACAGATTGTGGCGATTGTAGCTTCCTGTTTTTCTCTGCTTGGCGTGTATGTCCCCCAGCATTTCTGCTGAGTTGCAACTGTTAAAAATGTTTTTTATCATTAGGTGGACGCAGTGTACTTCAAGAACGAAGCTACGAGTAACTTGAAACACTGGTCCAGGTGTCGTGCCACGGTTGTTACCGGCTGCTGCCATTGTTATGGTAGCCGTTTTCATCTACTTTAGATCTGCTGAGCTACACGTGACAGGTGTTAGTTTACAGCTCTGATATCAGATCTGCCCGAATCGAATGAGTGAAGTTTAAGAGATCGAAGGCTCATTTTTATTACCATTACCCAACACACCGTGGTAAAAGGAAATTGTAGATGTAGCTGCTGCATGCTACTAATGAAAAAAGGATGGATTATGAATTCAGCAGCCTGAAGAAAAGAAAAAAAAGGAAGAAAAGAAAGAAATCTGGTGGTGCACCGCTGGATCCTCCTGCATTGCTTGGCAGATGGCAGCAGGGTGAACAGGCTGTGGATGGGGTGGGTTTTGTCTGTGCATGTATCTCACCAGTATCACTTTTACTGGGTAGATGGATGCTGCTGATGCCCTGCGTGGTTTTAATCACCAACCACAGAGCTTTCAGGTCTTGGGCTGTTCACATCCAGTACCACATTTTAAATCTATGAATGCTTTCTCGTTCTCATCAGTATTGTAATGTTTATAGCACAAAAACGGTCGGAGCCCTCGAGGATCCGGACTCACTGCACATACCGGGATTAAAGGGTCGTGTAAATTCCAGATCCCGGTTTAAAGAGTCAACATCTCTCGGGATATTTGGATTCTGCTCGACGTCACAGCTGGGTCTTCAAGGCAGCCATGATGTTTCAGCTGTTAGTGTGTCGTCTTGGTCTTTGTGGATGGCGTTGACGACACTGGGTGCGTGCCCCCGGTGTTTATGGCCTCTGGCTGGACTGAACCTAGCAGGTGGACTCTGATGATGGTCCCTGCTACTGAACTGAACCAAACCAGAGACCTGAACCAGATTTTGCTGACCCAGTTCTTCCTGCTGGACTTTTCTTCTTCTTCTATTTCTGACTCTGTGTTTTGCTTGTGTGCTTTTTGAGCCTGTGTTTGACCCGTAGTTGTAGTTCTTCGGTCACAATAGATTTCTGCATGCGTGTGTTGATGATGATGATGATGCAGATGCAAATTTATGGTGCTTCTTCAGTATAATTTTCTTTCTTTTGTTTTAAAGGTGAGGGGCGGGGCTTAAAACCTGCCTTGTCAGTGATGATGCGCATGTCACCTGATCTCTGTACAGTTTGATCCTCAGCTCTAATTGGTTGAGCTCTGTTTGTTACGAAATTGTTTTTTTTTCTACTATAAGGGAATAAAAAATAAATAAAAGAAACTTTAAGGGTTTGTATAAAAGAACTCCAGGATCAGTTGTTTCTACTGACTGTGTACAGTTTGCTAACAGTGTGTAAATGTGCCTGTAAATACCTGTCTGAGGATGATGATGATGATGATGATGATTCAGTCTGCAATGGAAATGTGCTTTTATTGTGAAAAGGCAGGAGGCCAAACACAATTTGTATCATGTAAAAATAAAGTTATAATTTTAACAGTTCTCAGCTGTGCTGTGGCATCTCAAACTTCAGTTCTGATGTCATGATGACATCATTTCTCACGACATCATCATGAGAAGTCTGGATTTTCTGTTTCCTGGGGGGCGCTAGCGAGCGATAACGAGGCCCTCTGGACCTGTAGCATAAAACATTTTTCCTTTTGGATTATTTTTATCATGTTTTTGACGCCAGAGGTGAGACAATATGTTTGGATCTTTTTATGAATTGTAATAAATCACCTTTCTTTATCTCCTAGGGTTGTCACAGCCCCATGACCCACTTTATAGCATCAACCATTTTGATTTCAGACCATTGAATGAGCAGCAGCAGAGATGTTGGTGTTGGAAAAGTCACAAACTTTTGCCTTCTCTCTCTCCTGTAGTTTGTGTTTTGCCCTTGGTCTCCCTCTGCTCCAAAGAGAAGGAAAGAATAGTCAGGACAACAGGCCTTTTACAACATGAAACCTTCTTCATCTCTTTCATTTTCAAGCTTTTCAAATAAGATATGAAGTTCATGCATAAGTTCAACAAGAACAATCTGTAATATTAACTCATCTGCGTGCTTTCCTGGATGTTGAGCTGCTAGTCACTACCATTTCCCCATGCTGTCAAACTCAGTACTGGCATCATTACACCAGTCCAGGCATCTTCTTGCCGCCTTCTTTGACCCAGTCAGCCGCCACTCTGCATGCTTTGAAGAAGAGCACTGAGATACATTCTCCCTTTCAGACTCTCCTTCCCATCTTCACCTCACCCGAGTTACTCACTCCATCCAAGCCTTCATCTTAATCTTCACCACCATCAGGACCTAAACTACGGGGGTCCTGCCCTAAATCCTGTCCCCGCTGGGATTTCATTCTGCCATGATGGGTCATCAGAGTCCAGTGGCCAAATAGATGAATTAATTTCTCTGTCTCAATAGATTTTGTTCAGTTCTTCCGAATGATCTCTCCATATTGAAATAATATCTGGCACAGCTGCAGTGTGCATCATTTATTGTTATATTATTGCCTTATTACAGCTGCTTTTATGATCTCAGTGTTGTAACAGAGATTATGGTAACATATATTACAATATTTCATATTGAACCTTTAATTAAATTCATAATAAGGCAACGTGACAAGATAGCATACCTTTCAGTTAAACAAAGGGCAGTAAGAATGTGTGATCATTCTTACTGATCAAAAATATTTGAAACTACTTCTAGAGAAAAATACTTAATATTCCAGCTGTGTGTGTGTGGTGGCTCTTATATGTGCATCATATGGCAAACCACCTCTGACGTCCAGATGCACTTCTTGAACTTGAGCATGGCTCACAGAGATCAATTTCCCGTCGATGAGACAAAAAAATGTGAGAAATGACGAAAGCCCTTTGATGAATGTAAGCATTTTGTGTGCACAAAACCCACAATATACAAGTTCTTGAGCTGAATGCATCTGGAATCTGCCTCAGCATCAGCTCTGCTGCAGCATATGCTGGAGGAAAATGAAGCCTGCCATCCTGCTGTGATTACAGATAGTGAATTAACCACATCCCAGCACACATAGGAGAAGTTCGCCTTCAGCACTTTATGACAGCAAGAAGAAGAAGAAAAGCTTTCTGACAGATATTCTTTCTAAGCTTGCCTAACATTGTGACAGGGTCTATTTTAACAGAAACCACAGCCAAGGAGTTTTGTGGCTTAAACCTAAACGGTGAATGCTGTGCATATATTCCACCGTTTAATCTCAGCAGTCCTGCAAAGTGCTTAACAATGTGTCTCGCATTTACCCACTGACAGGAATGCCATGAGAAAGCAGCATCGTGCTCAAGGACACACACTAATAAATAAATAGAAATAGTAACTATGTATACATGTATCCTATCCTGGTCTCCCAGGTGTTACCCAACATCAGCATCAGCAGCAGATTCAGCTTACTTCCTCTGACTTCTCTGACGTCATTTTTGCACATCAACAATAAGAAGCTGCACTGGGTTGTTGCTGTTTTGTTATCACAGACACCCTAAATTACCTTCTAGATGCGCCACTGCTCCCAGTTTAGCTCGTGGCCGGTCACTGCGCATGCGTAAAGCCCGGTGTCCGGTGTCAGGCTGTCAGCAGCTGTTGAGTCCATGAACGGCAAGACCGAGACAGCGAATTAAACACACCCAAATAAAGCTTGCGGACCAGGTTCTGGACCGGCTCAGAGACGAACAGGTCGGGGCGGATTCAGCAGGACCAGCTGGTGATTTGCAGCTGGAGCTAACAGGCTAACTGACAGCGGACCGACAGCTCTTATCTAACGGGCTAACGGACAGGCCAGCGGCTCGTGGTAACCACGCTGCACCGTGCGGATCCACCTCGACCCGATCTAATTTTTGGACTTTCGGAACATCCTGCAGCCGCATTGTTTACGGAGTCCAGCGGCTGTTTTTTTTGTGAAGCTCGACCGGGTCGAGGACGCTCGAGAGCCGTCAGAGCACGTCAGCCCGGACGGGATAGACGCTCTCTGACCGGTTCGGACTGGGGACCGGGAGCCGAGATGCTGATAGGTAAAGTAGACTGGATTTAGTTCGGTGTTCCGGCTCGATACAGTTGGAGTCAACGCTAACATGCTAAGCTAGCTCGCATCAGCTTGAGGTACCAGGCTGTGACACACACGGACTGGGGTTTCGGGTTCCGCCAACTTCAATGCCAGACTCCATTCGAAAAATGTTGCATTTAAGGGGTTTTGCCTCTTTATCAGATAACTGTCGAATTCGCTGACCTGACTTAAGTCTCAATTTAAATAAAAACGTCTGCTGATAAATTCGGCACACGATTGAGCCTCCAGGTGACACTTCATTAACTCAAATCTCTAATATATTTCATGATTGTCGCCTCTGCACCACCCCATCCCGGGTTCAGGGTTATGGAGAACAGGATCTTTGGCGTTATGGTTTTCGGTCATAAACGTGCAATCTTGTGTTATGTGTTTTCAGGTCGTACTGTAGGGTTGTGTCAGGTTACCATCATCCGGTGCTGTTTTCTGTTTTAATAGTTGTGTAGGTGCTACACAACTATTAAAGATCCCAAATTTAAGAGTTTTATGAATGGTGTTTGGTTCGTGTTCTACTGTTGTGTCGTGAATCTAGGGACTATATGCATGACAGCTGGTTACAATGTGTTGGATATTTGTAGCAGTGATGTGTGTGTACTATGTACTGTTTTCTTGTATTTTATTAATTAGTATCAAACATCAGAATAAACATTAACATGTAATCTGGCAGTTTTACATCTTACTTTATGCAAATGAAACTATACAATATACAAAAGATTACTTTTTGTAAAATGCTGGTAACGTAATGCTTATCTAAATTATCTAATATTTATGGAACAAACTTATCAGAGTTATGTTAGTGTTATTTTAAAGTATTTTGATTATTTATTTATTTATTTATTTATTTATTTATTTATTTTTAACAGGAAGGCTCACATCACTGGATTTTCACATTTTTAATGGTGTTTGTTATGTGATTGAACCTTGTGTTAATGATGTATTTTAAAGACGTTGTTCCTCCTCTCAGCAGCAGTCGGTGCCGGATCCGGAAACCCTGCCGGCACGGGCAAGAAACACCGCCGCAGAGGCAAGAAACACCGGAGAATCCGAGCCGAAGAGAACCGGTAAGAAACCAGCAGAGACTGTAGACAGGATCAGCTGCTTACCCCATGCACAAACTCACAGGCTAAATTTAGAGGCGTGTCTTAATGTGAGTGCATGTGGGTGCACTCCAAGAAAATTGGTTTTAACTTCCTGTGTGTCACCTCCATTCATTTAGAGCATTGATTTTTACTCCTTAATCTGATTTCCTGATCGTATCATATTAACAAGTTCTGAAACGTTTGAGCTCATTTATCTTATCAAAGAATCATCTCTGGTGTCTTAATGAGCTTTCATTTTTTCTAATTTGTGTAACTTTAAAGTTCAAGATTGCTTCATGTTATATTTTTCTTTAATATCACAGAAACACATTAGAACCAACCTGTTCATTTTCCCCTTGCCTGAACTTAACCAGCATCTTCAGCTGTGGGGAAATCTTTTTAGATTTTCTTTATTTCTGCATGAAAGTGACGTTATACAAGTTCTAAAACTAGACAAAAATAACCTAACTAAATGGATAAAATGAAAATATTGTCATTTGTTGTTGATTTATTTTCAGAAAATTACTCTGTATTATTTATCTGTGAGGGGAAGGTGAAAGTGTGTGAAGGATTAGCCGTAGATTTGAAGATGAACTTGTTATCAGATGATTTTTATTCAGTGGGATTGCAATCAGGTGTGAGCAATCCTCACTTTGTCCCTTGCAGGTCATAGATCTATCAAAGTGTGGTTATCATAACCCATGTTAATGTTCATAAGCGTGTCATCACTGTGCAACGTCGGTGCACATTCTCCACACATTATGTGGAGGAAACAGAAAGCTGTTTGAGCAGTGCTTTGTAAGTGGATGAGCCTGTTACAGAACTTTTTAGGTTTAACTTTGAAGCATCATCTGTAGAAAAAGGAAAACACTGCATTTCAGCATACGAACCTAATCCCATCTGTGAAACATGGTGGCAGTAGTACAGGGTTTGGGCTTGTTTTCTCAATCATGTCAGCAAACTTCGAAGGATAATTTCAGGAAACCTGAAATAGGAGAAAGTCGATCATGCACCAAGAAAATAAGCATCAGCATACACACTGTTAGTGCAAAGAATGATCAGAGAATAATGGAGATGGCCGTGAAATAGTCTGAAGTGAGGCGTTCACGTCAGTTACATGAGCTGAAGTTTGGACTAAAAACTCCTTTTATTTATATGTAAATGAATCAACAGCTAAGACCAATATTTATATTGAATTTGGTTAATATGGTTCTTATTTCTACCTCTATGACATGTTTGTGCAGAAATATAGAAAACTGCAGATCAGCTGTACCAGAGTAAAGCTCTGAGTGCACAGACAGCCTTTTTTTTTTTTTTTTTACTTTTGTCATCTGTTCTTTCTTGTTTTGTTTTGTTTGTTTGTTTGTTTTTTTACAGAAAATAAATCTTTGAATCTCTGCGTTGATGGTGTTTGAAATCCATCACAAAAACAGCCTCGGCACACTCCTTTTCTTTTTTCCCCTCTGCTCTGCTCTCGCGGTCCATCTCTGGGAACACTTCTGTGCTCTTCACTGGCACCTCTCTCTCACGACCACTTAAATTCAAGAAAGGTCGTGACTTACAGTATCATCACTGTAGTTAAGGATAGAGAAGAAAAATTTAAAGAAGATGGTTTTTGTAACCTAGCAACAACAATCTCTCTCGCTGTGGACACGGACCCTAACAAAATGAGTGCAACATCTGCACCTGAGTGTTTCTGTTCTGCTAATATCCAGCTGTTTATGTTTATGCAGTTTAAGAAGCCCCCTCAGTCCTCATGTCTAAATGTGGTCTTTTAGCTCCTGTCTCTTTAAGACCACCTTGCCCAAAAGCCCATTTTCTTCTGATTGGCCAACTCCAGGAAGCCTGCTGAGAGGCAGTACTTGTAGTTATCAGGGGTACTCACTGATAACTCACAGTGTATGATAGTCATTGTCATTGATCATGGAACCATACGTTACAAACTGGGCATCAGGTTGCGTTTAGTGAGACTTCTGTTGAGTCGACCCCTGCTGGTCATTAGAAAGAATGCAGGTGAAAGTACTTTACCTTTTCACACTGAGGCTATCGAGTCATTGGCTGTTTTGGAGACTACACAGAGCCTCGTTCACATGGCCTCCCAACCATTTACCTTTGACTTTATGCCTCTGCAGGTTTAAACTGAAGAACAGCTACCACGTCAAATGTTTAGTATTTTTACTCCTGAGCTGTAAAATGCTGACGAGGTGTTGTTGTCACCGTCCGGGGCAGGCAGCCGGTGTTGATACCCAAGTTTGTGAATGTGATAACTAAAAAACAAGGTGATGTAGTAGCACCTTAGGTGCATCTGCTAAAAATCTCAAAGGAGTTCAAATCTCAGTGATCTTGAACTCGAGGTCAAGTTTTCTGAATATCTTGTGAATGTAATAACTCTATAACAAGGTGATGTATCATTTTGAAATTGATACCATAGGTGTGTCTACACAGAGGCTGAGCGGTAGCACTGGCGGTTGGCAGTAGTTTAAATATTTGACAGGGACAATCAAAGTTTTTACTTGTGCACAGAAGGGGAAAGTCTCTGTGGAGCCATCCAGCCTGCTGTCTGCTATCTGCTACTTGGGTCTGATTGAAAATGAGTTGATTAGTAGGTGCTGATTTCCATGCGAAGTATTTGGAGTGATGGAGAACAAGCTCAAGTTTTTCAAAGTTTGCTGGTAGCTTTGGTTTTTCAGGTAACTGAAGAAACAGTAATACAGACGTTAAGACGAAGCAGATGTCTCCTTTCATGGTTCATGGTTGGCATTGCACTGGCTGAGTAATGACCTTTAATTTTCCATGACTAAAGAGCTGCCTGCCAGACCGAAGTGAGGGCATCAACACATGTGACAGTTAACTCAATCAGACTGGTATTTACTGAGTTTAACTGCCCACGAATGAGGACTGACAGATTTCCAGTGAAAGTTTTGAGCTGTGAGTCTTGTCGATAAACAGCTCGTCACATAACGACACACAAAATGTCAGCGAAACAGCTAGCCTGCTGCAGGCTTCCTGCTAAGCTAGCTGCTGTCCCGCTGACAGAAACAGGTTTGGTCTCAGCCTGAAGACACTCAGATCCAATAATAGAACCGGAGACTGAATTATGATCCCACGACACA
>NW_024582499.1:1292201-1320790 GCF_018398535.1 Haplochromis burtoni
GAGTCCTTCGACCTTCATATTTTACTGTCCGCATCTTTGTTGTGTGTACGAGGTTTCACCTGATTTGTCGTGTGGTCTGAGAGTTCATATTCCTGAAACGTTTCCAGTAACTTTTTGACATTTCAGCGACTGAGGTTCATCCTCGTTGGTTTATTTTCTCCCAGATTTAAAGGAGCTTTTCAAATTTCTTTGAAGTAGTCTTCTTACACATGAGTTACTCCCTTCTCTAAGTCTTTTAATCTTTCCACATGGTTGAACACTGTGAAATTATCATTGTTATTTTTCTTATTGTATCAACTGGGGTTCTTCCTGGCTAAAAATGTGCCTTTTGATTGCACTTAAGCACGACTGGGCCCCCTGGTCGTATGTAAAAGCTGCATAATGATGAGACACAGAGTCTTTGTTACTTTATTCGACTGAAATCTCTGCATTTATTGGTATTTTTAGCCCTTTGAGAGACACAAAGGCATTTAATTTAAAATTTAATTTAAAAAGTAGTTTTTTTTTGTCACTGTCCATTTTTGACTTTTGGTGGATGAAACATTTTATAAATAAGAGAAATCCTGATCGGGCTCACGTAGCTGCCACTTGTGTGAGTTTATAGCTTTCCCCTGCAACCCATGTCTAAGATTCACAGCTGAATTATCTTTAATACTTTTGTCAGCAAACTAAATGTCAATATACTCTTTCTTTTACCATCAGGTCTGATGACCTCTGTAACCTTCAGACTCTGGATGCTGACAGCAGGGTACCCACAGCACTCCCACAGACCGCTCTGCCACCCCATGAAAGCACTCCAGACACAACCACGCCGCATGGAAACGCGTTAGCATGTCCAGAAGATCCCAGAAGCACTCCAGACACAACAACACTACACGAAAACATGTCAGTATCTCCAGAAGATCCCAGAAGCACTCCAGAAGTAACCATACTGCACAAAAGCGCATCAAAATCTCCAGAATATCCCAGAAGCGCTTCAGACACAACCACACTACACGAAAACATGTCAACATCGCCAGATGATCCTAGAAGCACTCCAGAAGTAACCACGCCACATGAAAACACCTCAGCATGCTCAGAAGATCCCTATGAAACCACCATGGCACCCCACCAAGAACCTCCACAGGAGCCCATACGAACACCCCCGTTAACCACTGAAATCACAGCGCTGAATGCTCCCCGTACGCCGTCACCACCTCCCCTCCAGATCTCATCACCATTTCTAGGCACAATAATTTCCCCCGAGGAACCCCTGGTACCTCCTCAAACTGCCCTCAGCAGCTATAAGTTTTGCAACCGGTCACCTCCTGCAGCTTCTCCACATTCTCCTCACAGTCCCAGCCAACCACTGCCAACTGTTACTCAGAGTAATAATACCCAGGATTCCTCCAGATCGCCTCACAGAACTCTTCAGTCCGTCACAGCAGACGGTCAAACAGAGCTCTACAAATCGCCTCCTACCTCACCGCACACGGTTACCCACAATGCCTCTAAGTCCCCGTCAGTGTCTGCTACGCATCCTGCCAAAGCTCCTCCCACTCCTCCATTAAGCCCCTCCCAACCCGATCCTTACCTGCTTACCTCAGTGACCTTTACGTCCAGTGTCTCCTCCCACCTGTACTCCCCCCTCTGCTCCTCCTCCCCCTCTTTCATGCGCTCTCTCGACTCTCTGGGACCTCCCATTAGCCTTCCTCCCATGATGCCAACGGCAACCCATCAACTGACCTCACCTCCTCCAGCTATGACCCCGCCCCCTCCAGAGTTAACCCCACCCCCAGCCCAGCTGTTGGGCTCTGATGATGAGGAGCAGGAGGACCCGTCTGATTACTGTAAAGGTGAGAATTTATCAGAGAAACCTCAGGAGTCCATACTGGATCCCTGCAACAGTAAAGATCTGTCGTGGGTTTAAAATCAAATAAAAGCTCTGGTTTCTTCTCTTTCTGTGCGCTCCAGGTGGATACTACCCTGTGGATATTGGCGATCTGTTTAACGGGAGGTACCACGTGGTCAGGAAACTAGGCTGGGGACACTTTTCCACCGTCTGGCTCTGCTGGGATCTGCAGTAGGCACACATGATGTTTTGAAGACAGTTCGTTGGCTTTTTGCACGGTTTCTGTTGTCACATGATCTGAATGTGTGTCTGATTCAGGAAGAAGCGTTTTGTGGCGCTGAAAGTGGTGAAGAGCGCTCCTCATTACACTGAGACGGCTCTGGACGAGATCAAACTGCTGCGATGTGTGAGTGTTTGCTCTCTTATGCTTTCTCTAAACAACGGCAACAACGTGGGCTGTGGCTCAGGTAACCAGAGTGTCTGTCCTTCCAGGTGAGAGACAGCGACCCCTCTGACCCCTACAGAGAAACCATCGTCCAGCTCATTGATGACTTCAAGATCTCTGGAGTCAATGGAGTGCGTATCCTTTAACCAAGTTTTCTAATTTCTTTTTAAAAAGATTTATTTTTCCATCTTTCAGAATGACGCTACACGCTAATTAGTGGTCAATATAAAAAATGACCCCCTTGTTTGTAATTTGAAAGTTCACCTCCAGCATTTCCCATGTAGCTTTTTCATACTGGAAAGCTGACCAGTCGCTGTTGTTGTGATTCATTGAATCATTCAGCGGCTGTGCCACAGTCTGGCCCTGCAGTGGGACAGACATGAAGACCTGTGTTATCCTTTCATTGTCCGTGGATATACACCACAGTGTTTCGGATCGACACAATCCTGAGCCCTGTTACTGCAAATGTGAAAAGTCACAGGTCTTTCGTTGCACAGTTGTGAACAGGAATCCTTCCTCTTCGCCCTTAAGGTCGGTAGATTAAAGACATCGAGAAGAAGAAGAAGAAGCTGAGAATGAATTAAACTCTTTGCTGTACTTTCCTGATTATTATCAATGAAGAATTTTTATATTTGTTGAGGTATTTTAAGGTGGTGTTGTGTAAATCTACGCGGGCTGAAGACATCATATCAAAGCAAATCTGCTGGTTCTGTTCTGGAGATTCACCAGCACACGAAGAACCGGTTAGCGAGCCGCTATACGAAGCTCAGCGAGGCTGCAGAGCAGGACAGATCCATCCGTGAAGGAGACTTGCTGGAGAGGAAGCTGATTATGTTTTTCCATTCGTTTTTACCAAGTAGACTTGGTACTTGTGTGGTACTGTTTAATAATTAATTTTAGAAAGAGTGGGCTGTTAGTTTCCTCAGCCGTTCTCAGATGTCTGTATGGTTCTGGAAGTTTTGGGTCACCAGCTCTTAAAGTGGATCATCAAGTCAAACTACATGGGACTTCCTCTGGCCTGTGTCAAGGCCATCATCAGACAGGTAGCGCATGCAAACACAGATCTATACAGTGTATATATACAGTGACTTGGACTTGCTGACCCGCACGGACTCGGCTGTGCGCTTGCAGGTGCTGCAGGGTCTGGATTACCTCCACACCAAGTGTAAGATCATCCACACTGACATCAAACCAGAGAACATCCTGCTGGAGGTTGATGAGGTTTACGTCAGGAGATTGGCAGCTGAAGCTACTATCTGGCAGAGAGCTGGAGCCCCACCCCCTTCTGGATCATCAGGTAATCAGCTGCTATGTGATTGGTCGGAACTAGGAAGCGTTAGTGTCTCTTTTTAAGTGTCAGGAACCTGCTAATGAAGCTTTTGTCAAGTGTTTTCCAATCAAAGTGAGAAATCGATCAGTGAGCTCAGTGATCAGTGAGAAACAGAAATGTTTAATGCTAAGACGTGTTACACACAGTTACTGGGAGCTGTGGTTTCCACTCCATCCAGAGAGACATCTACCTGCCTGTCTGCTTTCTGAGCTGTCTCCTTCTCCTTTCTTACACAGCTCTAACTGCACTGTTTCTCCTGTCTCTCTGTTTTCCTCCTTTTCTTCTTCCTGTTTCTGCCGTTTCCTCCCTGTTTGTCTGTCCCTGTGTGTCTCTCTCTCTAGTTAGCACGGCTCCCAGGGATCTAGAGGTAAGTTTCCAGATGTGATGCCTACTGTATTCAAGTGCAACCTCTAAACACCTAGGTCAGGGGTGGCCAACTCCAGGCCTCCAGAGCCGGTGTCCTGCAGGTTTTAGATGTGTCCTGGATCCAACACAGCTGATTCAAATGGCTAAATTACCTCCTCAACATTTCTTGAAGTTCTCCAGAGGCCTGGTAATGAACTAATCATTTGATTCAGGTGTGTTGACCCAGGGTGTTATCTAAAGCCTGCAGGACACCGGCTCTCAAGGCCTGGAGTTGGCCACCCCTGACCTAGGATATCTTTCCTTTATCTGGCTTCAAATACCCTAAAATCATCAATCAGGCTAAGCAGTCACGTGGAGATTATCGGCTTGATACGTTTAGTTAGAATCACCACAAACTCCAGTGGCAATTGTTTGGCAGTATGTAGTCGACTGGAAACATGGAAAGGTCTACTAGCATATTTTTATATGCAGGTATAGTGTAAAAAAGCACTGTATTGATGTGTGAGTGTAAAACAGTGTGAGTGGCCAGTAAAACTGGAAAGCCCTGGAACCAGTCCTGTTAAAACCAGAAAAAAAGTCAGACTGTGTGAATTATTAGACTGATCGGTATCACCGTTCCAACACTGAGGCACAGCAAGATCATTTTTAAAATAATTATTCTTCAGCTCGTGTTGAAATGTGAGAGCAGGGGAGAGCAGGCATATACAAAAGTAATAAATGTAGAAGCTCCCTTATTCATGAGGTCGCCACAGCAGGTAGCTTCACACCAGGGACCTTTTGCATGTTACACTATGGAGCCACAAGTAGGTAAAAAGTTCACAATCAACCTGGTAATACGCTGGTGTGCAACTAAAAGGGTTTGCTGTTTTTATATGGTTTTTTATTTTTATTTATATTTTTATATATGGAGCAAAATGGCTCTAAGATTACTTGCTGCCAGTGGGACAGAAATTTAGGCAGGAATTATGTTTTCACTTCTGCTGAGTACTGTATCTCTCACTGAAGCTAATCAGGAATGAAAAATTATTTGGGTCTCAAAAAACTGGAGAAACTCCTTCTGTGAGCATTATATGTGCTGCATACCTGCAAAGAAGGGGTGGGGAACTCCAGCCTCGAGGGCCGGTGTCCTGCAGGTTTTAGATCTCACCCTGGGTCAACACACCTGAATCAAATGATTAGTTCATTACCAGACATGTTGAGGAGGTAATTTAGCCATTTGAATCAGCTGTGTTGGATCAGGGATATATCTAAACCCTGCAGGACAGCGACCTTTGAGGCCTGGAGTTCTCCCACTCCTGCTCTAAGGTATCTCAAACAGGATAAGTTATCCTGCTGCTGTTCTCTCATAAGAACTGCGTTTGTGACACTGAAAAGATGAGTTCAAACCTGAAGTTACCTCACTCAGCCTCAGATCCTGCCTTGTAGTACAGGTATCAGATACGTTATAGCTGTAGTAAACTATTGCAAGCTGATTGGCCGAAGGTCAAGAAAAGGAACTGTGTGCATGGGTGTGTGTTGTCAGTAACAACAGGCGTGTGTTTGAGCGTCTTGATTACAGAAACATAAAATTGTTACTGTTGTTGTTGAAGCCTCACTGTCCCGCTGCCTGTCTCGCCCTGTGTGCGCGCAGATCGGAAAACTTTCTAAAAACAAGAAGAAGAAGTTGAAAAGAAAAGCAAAGCGACAGCAGAAGTTGTTAGAGGAGAGGCTGTTTGATATACAGGTACAGTAGCACTGCAGTAATAGTACTGTGAAACATGCTGCACCAGTCCTCCAGCAGTACTGCAGGGTTAACTCTTCTGTTTGTGTGTTCAGAGGATGGAGGAAGACGATGGTGTGCTGCAGGCTGAGGATGCAGACAGTATCGGTGAGTGTGACCGTTAGTAAAGGCCGAAGTAGAATTTGTTGTCTAACACAGTATAAATACGGTGTTTCTTTGTTCTTAGGCTCTCTGGTTGTCAATGGCAACACGTCCTGCTCTATAGCCAATAGCAAAACCAGCCCAGAGTCCAACTGCTCTTGGTTTGAGGATGGGTGTAACGGCCACGCCCCCGGACGGTTCTCAAGTCCCGCTTCTGGCCTATCAGGGTTCTCCAGCTCAGTGATGTCAGCAACGTCTGAATCGGCACTTTCTACTCAGTCCGGATACTCGAGTGGACGAGAAGGTTGGACATGCTCACACGTTTCAATTTAATACTTCGCCTTTAGTCATCGTTTGTAGTCTGTTTTTGTAGCAACTGAGAGATTTTTGGCCCATTCTCCCTAGAAAGACTTCCAGTTTTATATTTCACTACTATCTTTCTCACACTGCTCTAAGTTATTCTACAGATTTTAGGATAAAGAGCAGGTTCTGATCAGGGGACTGAGGACCAGCCCAGGGAGGCATCCCCTACAATGATATGATGATGAAGCAAAGGAGTTGTTCTACTCTTAGCTCCTCCCACAGATCTTTCAGAGGAAGCTGATTTGTGCTCCTTGTATCAAAGGGATCCTCAGACTCAACAATTCAGACAGCCCACTGTCCCCAAAATTCTATCCAAAAATGTTCTGTACACAGCATAAGCTAACCACACTTGATGGGACTTCTTCAGCTCAATGGTTGGTTAGGGAACTCTGAACTGGAGGTGGAACGTGGCCCATTTGTACTCTCAGAGTCCTGTAATCTCTGCCAAATGAAAGTTTAAATCTCCTGGACTGGGACCTCTGCCAAACGCTCCCACTCCACCCTCGCTATATGCTTTAGTATGCCAGACATGCTCCCCCACCTCATGATCCTACTCGCCGCCGAGTGGTGATCTTTTGACAGTTTGGCTCGTCTTCATCCAAACAGCTGAAAGAGTTACAGCCACAGGTCCGATGATGCAGTCAGAAAATCTAGAATTGAGTGGCAGCCTAGGATGTCCTGTTGCTAACTGGACTCATGATGAACATGCTAATGCTCAAACATGGTGTTATGGGCAAACTAATCCAATAATAGAGCACCACCACCCCGGACCACCAGGTTTGTCCACGTGACCACTGAAGCCACCCAGCAGAAGTTCTTCCAGCACCTCACTCAGTGTCTGCAAATTAGCCAAATCCTTCTAACTGCTGCATTAACACAAACAGCAGTTAAGCCAATCAGGTTTAACTGATTTTCCTTTTTTTTAAATTTCAGCATTCAGCGCCTCCGACTTTGTCCTGAGTCCTCTGGATTCCCAGAACGCAGACAAGATCAGAGTGAAGATCGCTGATCTGGGAAATGCATGCTGGGTGGTGAGAATCCTTTTTCACGGTCATCTCTTCCTCTCGTTTATTTTCCCGTCAGACCAATCAGACGGCTCCTCTCTCTTTTCCCGTCTTATGTCTCTTTTCCAGCACAAACACTTCACAGAGGACATTCAGACCAGACAGTACAGAGCTCTGGAGGTTCTGATTGGAGCAGAGTACGGACCCCCGGCTGACATCTGGAGCACTGCCTGCATGGTACACGTACTCACTGGTGCAAAATACATAGACATGCTTTACATGCGGGATTTTCCCCAGTCTGACTGTTACAGCATATTCATCAGACCATTGTTGTATGTAACCATTAAATATTGTCCCTGTATATAAATAAATAGGCCTTTTATTTCGAAAGCAATTCTCTAAAATAAACGAGATGAGAGCAGTGGTGTGTGTGAAACAACTCTGCCTAAACTCTGTGTTTTATACACGGTCCCTGCACGATCCCATTTCCATTAAAGTCATCTGATCTGGATAATTTGATGAAGATTGTTTGTTTCAAGGTTGATCTGACAGATTGTTTATGAAATGCAGTTTCTACCCATCTGGCAACAAATAAAAGTTGCTGATCTGTGTTTTTCTGTTATTCTGACTGGTTTGAGGGTCACACAGTAATGGGAGTGTTGGCTGTCACTGCACAAAATGATGCTCAGAAGAGATTTTGCAAGTCTCAGATTTGGTGTGGTGGTGTCAATTCAGTTCAATTTTATTTATACAGCGCCAAATCACAACAAAAGTCGCCTCAAGGCGCTTTATATTGTACAGTAGATACAGAGAAAAACCCAACAATCATATGACCCCCTATGAGCAGCACTTTGGCGACAGTGGGAAGGAAAAACTCCCTTTTAACAGGAAGAAACCTCCGGCAGAACCAGGCTCAGGGAGGGGCGGGGCCATCTGCTGCGACCAGTTGGGGTGAGAGAAGGAAGACAGGATAAAGACATGCTGTGGAAGAGAGACAGAGGTTAATAACAGATATGATTCAATGCAGAGAGGTCTGTTAATACATAGTGAGTGAGAAAGGTGACTGGAAAGGAAAAACTCAATGCATCATGGGAATCCCCGGCAGCCTACGTCTATTGCAGCATAACTAAGGGAGGATTCAGGGTCACCTGGTCCAGCCCTAACTATATGCTTTAGCAAAAAGGAAAGTTTAAGCCTAATCTTGAAAGTAGAGATAGTGTCTGTCTCCCGAATCCAAACTGGAAGCTGGTTCCACAGAAGAGGGGCCTGAAAACTGAAGGCTCTGCCTCCCATTCTACTCTAAATACTCTAGGAACAAATGGGAGGGAGAGCCTTTCTCTTTTCAGAAAGACATCTACTGTGATAAAGTCTACTCTCCTGCTGTGTAATCAATTATTGTAAATGTTATCAGGAAATCATCAGACAGCAGAGGGTTTTCAGGAAACACTGTTAAATGTTCAGTTTCTATGCCATATGTTAAAACAAGATCTAGAGTGAGATTAAAGTGGTGGGTGGGTTCTTTTACATTTTGAGAGAAGCCAATTGAGTCTAATAACAGATTAAATGCCATGTTGAGGCTGTCATTTTTAGCATCTACATGGATGTTAAAATCACCCACAATAATTATTTTATCTGAGCTCAGAACTAAATCTGATAAAAAGTCTGAGAAATCAGACAAACTCTGTAAGGCCCAGGTGGACGATAGATGATAACAAGTAAGACTGGTTTCTGAGTTTCACAGCTGGGGTGGACGAGGCTAAGCATCAGGCTTGCAAGTGAATTAAAAGTCTGTCTGGGTCTTTGGTTGATTAACAGGCTGGTGTGAAAAATTGCTGCCACGCCGCCCCCTCGGCCTGTGCTTCGAGGTTTCTGGTAGAATGACTCGGGGGTGCTGATTCATTTAAACTAACATAATCATCCTGCTGCAACCAGGTTTCTGTAAGGCAGAGTAAACTGTGTAAACTGTACTGCGAGCTCGGTCCTGAGACGTTTTGCTTTAGGCAAATTCAAATTCACTTGGTATTCTTATAGGTGCAGGCAGCAGACCTTCTGATTGCGTGCACTGATCTATGCAGAGAATGTACACACCGTGTGTCCTTCATCTGTGTTTCCCTGACAAGTTATTGATGTGTGATTCAGTCAGTGGTCACATGATTAAATGAATCATTGATTTTGGTGTTTCAGGCGTTTGAGCTGGCAACAGGAGATTACCTGTTCGAGCCCCATTCAGGAGAAGACTACACCAGAGATGAAGGTACTACTGCACAGCTGGCAGTACACTCAGCTGTACCACCCACACACACACAGTACTGTAGTGTTAGACTGACTGTGTTTACACTACCTCAGTGTGACTTTTCACTGTGTGTTCAGATCACATCGCTCACATCATCGAGCTGCTGGGGCCGATTCCTTTGCCCTTCGCTTTGTCTGGCAGGTACTCCAGAGAGTACTTCAGCAGGAGAGGTGAGACAGTTTACCTTCAGTGATCCTAAACTGTAGAGAAAGGGGGGGGAAGTTGGAACTCTTGTTGCAGATGGTAAAGCTTGGGAGTTTTTCTGTCCTCCTTATTCAGTGAACCTGGTTGTTTTTAAAACCAGATGCCTCTCTTCCTGTCTCAGGTGACCTGCGTCACATCTCCAACCTGAAGCCGTGGGGTCTGTTCGAGGTTCTGCTGGAGAAGTACGAGTGGCCACTGGACCAGGCGGCTCAGTTTAGTGACTTCCTGCTGACCATGTTGGAGCTGCAGCCTGAGCGGAGGGCGACGGCGGCGGAGTGCCTGCAGCACCCGTGGCTGCAGACATAGATGCGCACGCAGCCTCAGGGGCTGCACGCAGAGACAGTCGGCGGTCGGGGAGGGTTGGATGCGTCTGTTGAGCTCACATAATGTGGGAAATTGTTATCTTGATCATGTGTCTGCGCTGATTCCTGAAGTAACTGGATGATTGATTGATTGGCTGAGGCTGGATCCAAACTGAATCGGAGTCCTCACGTCTCATATGTGAGTATTTTAATATGTTCAGTATAATTTCTGATAGAAAACTCCAGTTCTTCCAAGTTTCTCTTTTTTCTACATCGAACTTAAACCTGCGTCTCCTGCTGACTTGTTGTGGGACTTCCTGTGCGACTTCCTGTGCTTAAATAAGAGTCAGGTGGACTTGAGTCCGAACAGGTGATGCAGCAGTAAACACAGCCTGTTTCTAAAGACCAGTTTAACCAACATGCAGTCTTTATTGATGTGTCCACTGAAGCGAAATAAGCTGTACTCTTCCTCCTTTGATCTTCCTGTGTTGATTAAGTTTGACTGTGCGGAGGTGAGTTTTTTGCCCTCCCCGAGGTCAAACGTCAGCGATCAGGGCCGCCCTGCTCCTAACTTTTATCAGCCGCTCGCAGACGTTTTTATCTCTTTATGCACACCTCACAAAAGTCTGCATTTTTGCAGGCTTTGCTTGAGGATATTAGCGTAGTGTTGTGACGTTAAATATAGTTTTAGTGTTAATAAGCATGGGAAATGACGTTTAGTGTGTTGGTTTGCGGCAGAAGGAAATGCAGAACTGAATCAGAGCACATCAAAGTTCCTTATATTAAGAATTTTAAAAAAATGTAAATTTTAATATTTATTAGTTACGTTTCATTCACTGTAAGCGAACGACACCAGTGAATGCCAGTGAAGTGTGTGAGGGCGTTTGATGAGCGAGAGGATTTTGTTTTGTGTGTTTGCTGCGTTGGCACCTTTGTGTCGACTTTACTCCAGAGTTTGGATCTGTTATTAGTCACAAAATGACGGGAAAGTTAAAGCTGGGCTCGCGTCCTAATCTGCTTCATCCTTGTCTGTCACTTTCAGTAAAGCAAGGATATCTTTGCTCTGAACCTTTTGCCTTTGCTGTTCTTCCTCCCGCAGTTTTCTAAGCAATCCACTGCTTTCAGCCTTTTTTTTTATTTTTTAAATTAAATATAAAACTATGCTGAAATGCTACAATGAGCCTCGCCGGTGTTGACGAAGCCTTACGGTGGAAACATTTGGATTCAGCCTCAGTCTTCTCACCTCTGCTGACCTTTGGCTCGGTTGAATGAGCGAGTTTTAAGTTTCCTTCCTGCACTTTGTCTCTGTCCCGGTCACTCAGCTGCATTTCTCTGATTTCTGCTGAGTTCATATTTAACTGTCCCTTTGTCACTTCCTGCTGAACCTGTGAGATGATGACTATTGATTACTGATCAGAGACTTCTAGGACTCGTGAATCTCCCTGATGACTTTTGTTTAGATGAGCACACTGTAGCTTCCCGACAACAGTTGACCCCCACCCACCCACCCCGCCCACAGTATTATTGATGATGGTATTGATCTTTGTAGCTGAAGGTCAAACTGAATTGTCCTCTGATGACCTCTGACCTCCCCTGTTCACCTGCCCTCACCTCTTTCTATGTTCATATGATAAATAGTGCCTTGAAATAACCCCACCCCCTCCTCCCCATCACATTGATATAATAAGGTTGTTTTTTTCTACATGTCAGTGTGGAATGTTTATTCTGTGAAAATAAAGATGAACGAACACTCACCTGACTTTTAGTTGAAGCTTTATTGATCACTTGCAGTATATGCTGGGTTACTGCTGTTTATCACCTCCTTTATATGCATTAATTATTTCATGGCTAATTCTGACTTTTTAAAATCAGTCATTAGAAGAAAAACCTGAAACTGAAGACGTTGCCTTTGATTGAAGCCGTTCTCACTGCTTTATAACCTCCTGAGATGACGAGAGACATCTGCTTAAATTGAAGGGGAGCCTGCTTTTAAACACAAATCAGTGTACAAGAAGCCGGGGCTGATTCTGTGTCAGAGCCGGATTTAGCTGCTGATGGGCCTGTGGCAGAAACTGATCCTGGGAAAACACCACTTGCAGCTGCATTACATTCCAACTGTGGTGGGCTGGTTAAGGCCACGCTCACACAGGCCCAGTTACCGATCAGTGACCCCCCCCCCTCCCTCCCTATTTGGGGAAAAACGTGTATTCCCCAGCTGGTTGGTGAGAACTGCAACTGGTTGCAGAGAAAGACACGGGCCAGAAGTTGCTGTGAGTAGTTCGACTACAGGTGCCTGTAGACCAAGCTGCTCGTGTTCACTCAAAACAATGCTTGCATTTCGAGCAGACGCATTTGCAGTTGACTCTGCTCGCTGCTAAAAATATATTTTTTTCCTTTAATGCAAAGTCAAGCTGCACAGAGCAAATAAGGAGAGCAGGAGTTCTGGCACATAGAGGCAGTCTATATTTCAAATTACGACCCCACGCAGACTGAAATTCCAGCTGAGCGAAAGCTTGAACAAAGCTGTCGGATGTGAACCTGGTGTGTTCCCGTAGAGAGGCTCATCAGCTCGATGTCATCCATGCAGTGGTGCACAGCACAGAGGACCAGTTTCTTAAACGCAGTATGAAGCCGTCTGCGAACTGTTCCTGAGCTAACCTGAAGGCCACATAAAGTTTGGAGGTCTGTAGCGATCGACCCCGCTCTGATTTTACCACCTCATGGCTGAGTTGCTGTCATTCCCAATCACTTCCACTTTGCTATAATCCCACTAACAGCTGACTGGAGTATTTAGTAATGAGGAAACTTCACTGGACTTGTTGCACAGGTGGCATCCAATCACGGTACCACGCTGGGGTCCCTTTCACAAATGTTTGCAGAAGCAGTCGGCATACCTGGGTGCTTGATTCTATACGCCTGTAGCCATGGAAGTGATTGGAACACCTGAGTTCAGTGATTGGCTGGGTGAGTGAATACTTTTGGCAACATAGTTAATGAAAACGAGTTCACTGGACTCAGGTGGTCTCCACAAACCTGAAGCAACTGCACGAACCTCTGAAGGCTAAAGTCTGTCTGACCCAGTACTAGTAAGATGTATAATTCTATATGTTGTGATGTACAGTATAGCGACAGCACTGCGTATGGTCAAAGTGTTTAATAATAATAATAAAAAATTCATCCACAGGAAGCAGAGTGACTCCGGTTTAAGGACATCGTCCTCGTCCACCTGCTCCAGACTGAACGTCCCAGCAGGCGGCCGACAAACAGCACGCCTTTCTGAGCCTGCAGGACCCTTTCAGTCTGGAGCAGGTGGAGGCTGAGGCCCAGCTTTCACTAAAAAGTCTCTTCCTGTAGGTCAAAGGTCGGCTGCTTCAGTCTCTCAGTTTAACAGTTCATCCTAAAATCTTCACTTCTTCTTCCTCACCACCGTCCAGCCATCTTCTTCATCCTGAGTAGGAGGGGGAGGAGGAGGATGTGTCCTGCTGACCGATGGACCAGACGCTTCACACTCCATCTCCTGCACACACAAACAACCATCACTCAACCCGGGTGATTTCATTATCTATATATATATAAAAAGTTCCCACCTGAAGCCCTCAGTCAGCTGTGTCTTCATACTATGAATGAGCCCCTGACGTACACGGGGCGGGGCCATATTTGGCTTTTTAGTGTCCTGGTTTTTCCAGGAATTTTAAACCTTCATAACTTCATGAAACACATTTGAGTTTTGTTTTAAAACAGCAACCAAATCCATTTTACACCCACTCCACATATCGTAATGTTTTCTGTCTGTTTACGACTATAATATGAGCACAGAAGCAGCACAACTTTACAAACTGACAGAACGAGGATGTAACTGCATCAGAGAAGCTGAAAGATTTTCAAACTACAGTTTCCTTCCATCCATCCGGAGCTGGAGCTGAAAGCAAGACACATACTGGACAGTCCATGGCAAATACTCCGTAATTATGTGATACAGTCATTTTTAAACCACAAAAGGAATCACGGCTAGAAGATCAAAATGGATGCAACACTGCAAAACTCAAACAAAATACACTTTTTGAAGATTTCTGCTCGAGTGGGCGCACAACTGATGGGGCTGCAGGTTTTAACAAAGCCTATAAAATGTAATTCAGGTGTGAAAGATTCAGATTACTCGTTCAAAAAGGTTGAACGTCGCTCAGAGATTCTCAGCGGGAGTGACGGAGATCAAAATCCACAGTCCTGATTCTGACCTGTGTGTGTGTGTGTGTGTGTGTGTGTGTGTGTGTGTCAGGTGAGCCGTACCTGTGCGTCATCGTTGCTCTCTTCATCAGACTGTGTGGGCTGAGCCGTGACCTTTGCCCTTTGACTCTTATTCTGTGTCAGAGTGTTGATGGTGTGTTTGAGCTGCTCCAGTGCCCCCTGCCGCCACTGACCGAACATCTGCAGCAGATTGGCGGACACCTACAAACACACACACACACACACATCACCTTCAGACCAGCACTAAGCGGACGATTCTGTTCATTCCTTCAGTTTTTGTTCGGTGTGGAATAAAATAATAAAACTACTTTAATTGCTGCGCTTTCGTTCAAACAAGTTGACGTCAATGAGGAAACAACTGTGTGGAGAGTTTAGAGGTTTGAACAGTGAAAAGTTGGCCGCTTAAATGTTTACAAGAACAAAGAGCTCAGAGAAACCGAGTCGTCCTGGAAAGCGTCAGGAAAGAAGAAATAACGAGGCTCAAACAAAGCAGAAGAGATCAAACGGAGCCGCTTTAACAGAATCCGCAGCGCTTTTGTTCAAAAGGCAGCAAAACTTCAAAGTGACAGAGAAGCAGGTGTTGTTAAGGTGGATGCTAAATTTGAAGAAAAGCAGCAGGTGTGACTCTTCTCCAGGATGAGACCGACATGAATCTCTGAGGACTCAACGCCAGCTCCAAAAGGACGACCAGGAAACACCCAGGAACAAAAACCGCATAAAGGAAAGAGGAGGCATCAGATAAGAAAAGTGATGAAGCAGCAGGATGGACGGACGGGGTTATGGAAACATCTGGGAGCTCATCATCACACAGTGTTTATGTTCTGCAAACCACAGACTGGCTGAACGCACCACCTCTGCTCGACCATAAAACACGAACAGCCCATTTTCAACCGCGAGTTCTGCATCATTAATCACATCATGGTGAACGCTGCAGCTTCGTTCGTGAGGCAGTACGAGCGCGAGAACTGCCGTGTATTTTCATAAACACAACAAAAAGACTAAACTAAATATTCTCCTGGCGAGAAGAAGAACCGATGAACTCATGCCTCGCTCGTCCTACTGAACTAACTGATGACGACGTTAATAAGACCACGCAGATATAATGCTGACATCAGGAGGCAGGAAGGTGATGAAGATAACCAGAATTTACATGCAGACATGTCATAAACATGTTTTTAGTATAACATCATATCCATGCAGAGAATGAGAAATGTAGCCTCTGATCCCGAGGGTTTACTTTTCTCCACAGAAGACTTAAATATAGTGAAGATGAGTGCATTTTAAAAACAGGATTTAAAAAAGAAACACTGTTGTTGCTGTTGTCTTTGTGTGTGTGTACCTGTGGTAAACTCCCATCATCCACCACTGTATTGAACTCCTGATCCATCAGCTCAGCGATGAAGTCCTCGACTTCGTACTGCTGCAGGTCAGCTGACACACACAGACACACGGAGATGTTAACACAACATCAAAAATGACCCTGAAGCTTTCGCTGTTTAATTAAACGTGGTTCTGCTCCTTATTTCTATTCTTAGACTCCACTAGTAAAGCTCTGCATGGCGCACAGTTCAAAACATCTTAAACTGCTCCTCAGTTCATCCTGTCTGAAATATTATAGATCATCTCCCTTTAAACCAAACTTCTTCTGACAGGCTACGTCTTGCAAACAGAGGGTTTAAACTACAGGTGGGCGGGGTTTCAGCGTCTACAGGCAGAACATATTAAACATACCCTCTTTCTCTGGCATCTTATTGAGGAGCATTTGGAGCAGTCTGAAGCCTTTAGGCTCACATGGGTTGCTTTTACATACATACCTCATTATTTGAGACTTAGGTTTGATGTGAACATGGAGCAGAAAAGAAGGACAACAGGAGCCCTTTAAACCTCTGAGACACACTTGACTGAGTTTCCCTTTAATCAACTTGATATCGACAGAAACTTTGCCTAATTATTTGTCTTTTCTTATGCAACATTAAATGTAATCCATATCTCACGCTGTCCTTTGTCAGATTCAAAGAACAGACTGAACCGTTGGAGGTTCAAAGTCACTTTTATTCATGCATCCTGTTTGCTGCACGAGCTCAAACTGAGACAACCCAGATCACATCTAATGATCACTGAAAGCTTAAACTCGATTTAAAGGGTTCACCCACTTCTAATTAGCACCGTAACAACTACACATACCCACCGTTGTCATGGAAATACTGCTGAACCACATCCACCATCCAATCAGCTTTCTGCTGGCCGTAGACGCCTCCAAACCCGTTATCCACCGCAATCTGTCCCACAAACAGAGATGGTACATTTTATTGCTGTGACTTCACATCATACATAACATCAGATTTCTAATGTTGACTTAAGAATAAACAAGCTAATTAATAAATTCTGATAAACAGAGAATCCTGCGAGATGTTGCAGGCACCCAACTCAAACACATCCTCCCCACACGTCTGTTTAAATTAAGAACACACTGTTTAAGTACACTTTTTTCATATTGCTTGGTCTTGTAATTTTCCAATAAAAACAGTTCATGCTTTGTGCATGAACTGTGTTGACTCCACCACCCAGCATCCAGACTCCCACACTCCAAGCTCTACCTGCATTCTGCTGAAGTAATGAATCATTTTGAAACATTTAAAAAGATGAACTATCCAAAGGTCAAAGTTCATCACCTTCTTTTGGTTGCCCCCTTTAGGGATCGCCACAGCAGATCATCTGTCTACAGTCACACCAACTCTCTGCATGTGCTGCTTCACTACATCGCTGAATCGAATCCTTGTCTTCAAATTGTCCTCCTGCATTGCAGCTCCATCTTTACACATCCGAACTGAGCTCCACGCTTCAATAAATAACACTCATCTTGGCCAAGAAGGACTGGATTGATGATGATGTGGGTACAGTAAGGCAGAATCATGAAGATACTTCCAAAACAGGTCTTCTGTTTATTTGATATAAAACTGCTTTCTAAATCCTGCCGACTACAGTCTACTTAGCAACATAAAAACAATCACAACACAACGCCCGTGTGCCAAAAAGTGATTCCCGGTATTTACACTTCCATAAAAAAGACATTTTGACCTACAATATGTGAGATATATGTGAACTGTCTCCCTCATGTATGATATCAAGTCATCTTGAGCCACAAACAACATTCCTCTCACAAGGTAGAAGTCGCCGTCAGTTTGTGGCAGAGTGACTTTTGTATTTATCTTTTATTTATCCAGTTAAAAGGTCCCGCTGCCATAAAAATGCTCTGTGTAGGTCTGTGATTTGGTTTAACAGAACATAAGCTCCTCACGTGAGAAGCTGTTAGCATGTTAGCATCATATCGGTTATCGTTGAATCAGTAACCCGTCTGGGTATCAGCTGGACCCGTCTGCCTGCCGCTCAGGAGGCACTCGATCGGCTCTAACTCACCTGAAGAACCGGCCAGGTTTGAAGAACCGCTCGGACTCCCTCCGTGAAGACCTCACGTGAAGCCGCGGAGGCCGCCATGTTGGGTCTGACAGACGGAAGGAGCCGAGTGCAGAAACAGAGATCAGACAGAAGCGATCGTTCAGGAAAAGCGTGCTCCTTCCAATCGAAACGGGACTGTGACAAAAAGCTAAAGAAATAAACAGACATGCATGTAAACTCTGAACTGCTCTAATTGTCAGGTTCATCAAGGTGCTGGAAACTTTCCGTCCATGTTGACATTATTGTACTGTGGAGGCCCAGGAGTGCCAAAAGGAATTAAATAAATACATCATTAAAAAATGAATTGAATGTGTCAATAATTAATTAAATATATCATTAATTAAAATGCCATCAATTAAATACAACTGAAAATAAATAATTAAATGTTTTAAATGAAATGAATGGCCATTTAATTAATTATTGAAATATTTATTTAATTAATTAATTCCAATTTTAAATAATTAATGAAACATTTAATTCATTATTTAATTAATCAGTTTTGCCACTCCCAGCTCTCCACAATTGTCCATGATGTCATGTCCTTTTCTACCACAACCAGAAACCGGTTTAAGATGATTTTAGCTTTGTGACATTGTATGTTAGCCTGGTATCAGAACACGGGCACACTGTGGTCATAAATGGATGAACATGACATGGAAGATCTAAGGTTTTACAGATTATGTAACCATTTATGTAACTGAAGGAATGTCTTCCACTAGGAAGACCATTGACTAACCGCACTTACTTTTAAATAACAAATGAGAAAAGGAGAAACACGTAAACTCTCATAGACTGTATATAAATGATGGATGTAGCTGCTGGTTTCCACTGTTGTCATTTTAGTTTTGTTTTTTTTTAAACCAGACATTACACACACAGGAGACTGCTCAACTGTTATTGTATGGTGGCCCTGAGAGTTCAAATGGACTGCAACTTTTAAAAAAAACACACACCAGCAAATAGGAAAATGCTGCAAAAGCACACAAAACACAAAGGAAATAGAAAAAGACAGCAACAAAAAACTGAGGAAAAAAATCAGGAAAGAAAACAGAAGCGTTTCTTGGGAAACAGAAACTTGACTGAACGCCGGGGGAAGTGACACGCTAACAGTAAACAGTAACAAACGTGTGTGTAGAGTATTAAACGAATAATGTGATTAAATCACTCATTGCCTTACATCCTTAGATCTCACAACACTAATGAACCCTCTGCTTCTTTTGAACGTGCCTCACTGCAGTTCTTTGCAGCTGTTCAGTCAAATGTCCCAGAAACACTTCCATTTTCTTTCCTGATTTTTTTAAAGCTTTTGCAGCATTTTTTCTCTTTCCTCTCAGGGTCACCATCATCATCCTTTTCAACACTAATGTAAGATGAATTAACTGGTATGTATTTACGCATAATAGAATCAAATATGTACTGTTGTCCAGTTTCGGTCTGTGCAGGTTCTGTTGTCCACCTGCAGGTGGCAGCAACTCAACAGAAATCCACCTAAACATAAGCGAGACTTACAAAAAAACCAAACCTACTGTCCATAATATTTATTATTATTTTACCTAGAAATGTTCTACATTCATGCTGTCTTCATCTGCTGTCTGAGAAAGGATTTGATTCAGTTTGAGGCTTCTCAAATGTCTGCCTCTGGATGGAGGCCTGAGTGAAAGCAGGTTAGGTTCCAGATCATATGAAAGCAATAAGTTCTCAGGAATATGGCATTAAAAGGTCTCAGTGTGCCATTCGTGAGAGTTATTAAGGAGTTTTTCAACACCTTTCACTGATTAACATCACTGTGAAAAAGAGATTCTCAGGGAGGCGCTGAGCTGCAGTCCGAGTGTTTCATAGTGTTTGGACAGGGATGTGATCCTAAACTGCAGACCCTGAGATCATTTACTTGTTGTTTGTGTATTCACTCTTCCTACGACCTTTAAACACAACCAGAACTGCATGTTGAAACTGTATTAAACAATTCATACATTTAATGAAATGGAGCTGATCTCCACCCGGCACCGCTGTTGAATAAAATGTTGGAGGTTTTGGCTCATAGGGATCGTTTTTATAGCCAAACTTATTATTTAAAACTTCAGCCATGTTTAAAGTGAACATCCATCATCGTAACACAAGACAGAGAATAAGAAAAAAGGATAATAACTAAACTTTAATCGCACAATCAAAGCACAAAGAAGAATTTTAGTTCACTGGCTGACGTTACCTCGGAGTCTGCAGCTGTGGAGATTGTGTTATTGCAGCTGTTTCACTTTTCCAGACATTTTCAAATATTCACCTAATGAATGGATGCAACGCATGCTTCCTCACCTCCCCAGTGATCCTATTAATATTAACTCACATGTTCACAGTCACATTTTTCCAGGTTTCCTTCAGCACCGGCAGCAGCAGCTGTGTTGCTTTTAGTCTGTATTATATTTTTAAATGTGACCCTGAAGCATGTATTAGTTCTGTCGCTATATGCCCGGAGGAGCTTTCTTCATCTCTAATTTCATTGAATTTATTTATGTACCGCTCTTGCATGCCGTTGCCTTTCTGTCTTCTCTCTTCAACAGTTTGTGCTCTATCTCTGTGCCTTTCTCCTGGAATAATATAAATTCCCACAGAAAGGAATCTCTGACACTGGACCTGCATATTCCTGATGTTTGGTTGATGGCTCCACTAACCTGCTGAGTTGTTTTTCATATATTCTTTTGCTGTTTGTCATCCCTTTGGGCCTTTGTGTTCATCTTTTCTCTTTTCCAGTTACTCCAACCTTTTAAGGCAGATATTTGGTGTCCGTTCTGATGGAAGCTTCTTCCTTTTAAAAGGGAGTTTTTTTCTCTCCACATGCTTTTATCTCTGTGATAGTTGCTATTTATTTTACCTTACAGTTTAAAGTGTCCTGGGAATACATCTATTGGAAATTGGCAGTGTATATAATTTATAAAAATAACCAGAAATCCTCCAAAATGATCATTTGAGCTTTCAGTCAGTTACAGGTAGGTCCATAAATATTCGTATACCCTCAAATGAAAGCTGAGGGTCTGCACATTATGTCCATGTCCATTATATAACTAGAATTGGAATATGCTTCAGTAAACAGGTGAAAAAAACATAAACTCGTGTCAATGTCCAAATATATTTGCTAAGTATTTCTGTGTTATGCTTCCTTCTTTTGCTTTATTAAAATTTTGGATGCAAACTTTGTCCATACAATTATTGTAGAGTTTTAGAGCCTGAAGCAACTGCTGTTTCGATTTGGCACTATAGAAATAAAACTGAAGGGAAATGTTTAAACTTACTGTGCAGCCATTTTTCATGTAATACATCAGTAGGCGGGCCCAGGGCTGCACATGAGCCCCGTGATCACCAAAACCAATGCACTCTGCTCTAAACCAGCTCTTTACACTGAATGTGTTCCCTTTCTGCTTTGTTCAGTCCCCCATGTGCCGCTCAGGGTGAGCAGATGTCCCTCTTTAGGGGGACTCTGATACATGTTGATGAAGATGTCGCCTGCTGGTGAGCTGGTCACCATCTTTTGCTTTCTGTGCTCCGCCAAAAGTTGAAAGTCATATGCAACAATTTTTTGGGGAATATGATGAAGGCTACCTCTGATAAAAGGAAATAAAAACTGCAAATTAACTGGGTTAAAGTGGTGGAAGGTGGTTGTCATGTTTCCATATCTATTTAGAAACATTGATGTGTCTGAGAATTTAGTTCGTGGACGCCTCAGAGAAAGAAAAATGATCATTTTTCTTAAGCTTATTAAAATAAATAATAATAATAACAATAATAAATCCTTGATCAGTTTAACAGAAACCTTTATTATCAGTGCAGAAATGACGATCACATCAACTTTATAAACACAGCAAATATAGAAACAGTTTATGGCCAAAAGTATGTGGACAGCTGTACACACATGACAGCGTAACATGCAGCTGTTTGTGTTAAAAACACAAACACAACAAATCCCTTAAAAACACATTTATGTGGAACTAAACCGTAAAATCACCACAAACGCCCAAAAGGACTGATGACGTTTCTCAAGACGAACTTTAAAACTGCAAAAATAATCTTTCAGCAGTACCTTAAAATCTTTCAGTAATCTCATCCTTAAAAAGTCGTCTAATTACATGATAAATATAAAGTAAAACAAGTGTTTATTTCAAGATAAAACTTTCAGTCTTTATAAAATAAGACATGTCATTAATATTTGATTTAACCTGGAAAAAAACCAACCTCGTCTAAATAATGAACACTTCATTATATCATCACCACATCTTTGCACACAACAGATGGAAACTGGGAGTTTCTTCTTTAACAGGCAACAAGATGCTAAATATTTGGCTACACCCAGCCGGTGCCATCCACGTACTTTTGGCTGTACAGTATGAAATCACGGGTCCTCACAGACAGACAGAAAAGTGAGGGTCGAATTAATCAGCTGCTGACCTGCAGCTTTCTGTCTCTCTGACAACCAATTTATTGTGAAAATCCTGCTGGTCTTCTTTTTCTTTCAGAATAAAAGCTCATTCAGACAGGATTTCACTGCAGGCTTTTAATCCTCCTCCTGCACTCTCTCCTTCTCGTGCTCTGTTTCTTCTTTTACTGATTTCAGCACCCACACGTTTATCTGTGAATCCTCTGTATGTATGTGATGTTTCCTGCAGTGCGTGAGGGCTGATCTGGATGTGAACTCCATTTTTAAGAACTAAATATGAATTTAGAAACCTCAGAAAAAACCAAAAAACCAAAAACCCTTCATGGCTCCAGAACCCAGACCAGATCCTGGACCAGCAGCTGCAGGTGTTTGAGTATCAGACTAATATTTCATCACCTGCTCTGTCTGAAATATTAAATCCTGTCTGAATGAGATGGGAAAAGAAACACTTTGACATGAATGGATGAATAAATGAGGAGGTTTAAAAGCAACGATGGAGCTGCAGCTGCAGAAGAGTCTCTGGGTCTTAATCCAGGACACTGAGCGCTGTGATTGGTTCCTGTCTATGACCACGCCCACTCTGAGCAGTCATTGGCTTATTTCAGTTGTGTCTAGGCTCTGATGCATATATTTGTAGAAATGTTTTATGCGTCTTCAAATGGTAGCTGGTTTAAAACACATAAAGTCTGTGCAGCAGCTGGATAACATTTGTGCCTTGAGGCGACTGTTGTTGGGATTTAGCGCTGTGTAAATAAAACTGAATTGAATAAACGTTACTGAGCGTGAGCGGGGCAGAAATCCTGGTCACCTACAAGGTGAGTCATCCCGAACTCCTCTGACCATCAACATCTGGCACACTGATCTGAGTCTGAGCGCCAACATCAAACTGATGCTGGTTCGCGTGACTTCACCATCAAACTAAATCCTCTTCATAAAATAAATGCTACGCGAACAGGAGTCCAGAAGCCTCATTCATAAAACATGTTTACACGCATGTCAGGGAGGAAAAGAATAGAAAAGCCATTTAAGTACTAGTCCATTTAACCATCATTGCGCATTAGTTTATCTGCAGTATTTGTACGTTTACACCAGAGAAAATGACCCACAACTTTCCGAAACTATGGCAACTACAGTACCTTCACCTCTGGATTCTCACGTGAACATCATTTATTTTTTTTAATTTGACAGGACAGTTGTGTTAACTGCAGTAATTTTCCACAAAACAAATTTAAAGCTAACAGGATCACGTGTTGCTACAATCTACTAGTGCATCTAAAAACCATTGAATATCACAAAAAAATACATTTGTGGTAATTTCAATAAATAACTTTTGAATATTTTGACTAAAAATGATGGTTTTTGTTTTCATTTTGGTGTTTATGGCTAATTACACCATTACAGCTAATGAGAATCAGAAATCCAGTATCTCAAGTTATTAGGATATTTCCAAAGATCAATCTAAAAAGGAAATGCAGAAACCTTTGAAAACTGTATCTATTATATAATAATAATAATAATAATAATAATAATAATAATAATAATAATAATAATAATAATAAAAAGATTTGTCATCTTCAATAAACATGAAACAATTATTTTGAGTAAAAACCCGAAATATATAAAATCAAAGGTTAAAATTAGAATTGTGGGTAGAATATATTTTAATAATAATAATAATAATAATGTAATAATGTGTAGTTTATTATGTTTTGATTGTATACACAGTATTCTTTTGAGGCTCCATGAATTACTGCATCAATGCAGCGTGGCATGGAGGTATGGATGTTACTGAAGCTCAGGTTGCTTTGACAGCAGCCTTCTGTGGATCAGGTTTTTCTCATCTTCCTCTTGACAATCTCCACAGATTCTCTGTGGGATCCAGATCAGGCAAGTTGGCTGTATGATTAAGCATGATAATAACATGATAATAACACGGTCAGCAAATGATTTGGGAGCAGTTTTAACATTGTGAGTGGTGCTAAGTCCTGGTGAAAAGGAATTTGGCTTCTCCTTAAAGCTTTCAGTGAAAGGAAACATTACTTCAAAACCTCCTGGTAGATGTCTTGGTGTAGACTCAATGATCCAGATAAGGAAATCTCAGAAAGTTGATTTCGTTCATCTGGATTCAGCATTGTCTGTGGGAAAAAAGGTTTCATCACTCATGTCAGCTGACTGCAGGTTTCCCCAACTTTATATGATCATTTCTGTCACCTATCTCCAAGTTTCTGGCTTTGGTCCTGAATCGCTTCGTGTGCAGCACCAAACGCAACATTCGAATCACGCTGGACGACACCAGATGAAACAATGGCCTCTTATGAGGCTGTTACATCTTCTTCACTTGTGTTACAGCTACCGGACCAGCTCATAAGAGATTAGAGGACAAGCCCACCCTCGACACCAACCAAGCGTCTCTGTCCAGTCAAGTTTATTTATAAGCACATTTGAAAACAACAGATGTAAAAAGTGCTGTATATCTAAAAAAGATTAGAAGATAAGTAAAACAGCGTGGATAAAAAGTCATCGGAACGCAGTCCGGTTTAAAAGCCAAAGAATAAAAATACTGTCAACTGCCAGAGCATCTAAAAGCATCTAAAAATGAAAAAAGGATCAAGAATGGACTCGAGTGGCTCCACATAAGAAAGGAAGATGCACGCCTAAGCTGTAAAATTGTTTGGTAAAGCAAGATTTAAACCATTCCAGCCCCTTTTATTCTGAAACTCTTCAGTAACACTGCTTTCACCCAAAAAGGAATAGAGAGAAGGAAAACAGCTTTCTCCAGAACCTTAGACTAGAAAGAAGTTTAGAAATCAGTCAGAAGTCTGATAAAACTGTGGGCTCAAGGTTTTGCTTTTAAACAATAGACTCCACCACAGTATGCCACTGCCATTGATAATAGTGAGTAAACTCTTTGCTATAGTGCCAAAAATATCCATCAGTCGCCAAGATGAATGTCCAGGAGACATTTTGTGGGTTTTAAGGGGCAAAGACACAGATTCAAAGTGGTCAAAAGCAACAGAGGATGTGTGAAACGATGGGTCAAAGCCAGGAGGGATGATATGAGACCGAATACTTACAATCCTGGCATCAAAAGCAAATTCTCATCTACTGCTTTGGACTCTATGAGAGGAGGAACCAGGAGGATTAACAACAGAGTTAATAATGCTGAATAAAACAGGGTCGTCTGTGACAGTTGTGAGAAACAATATCAGACAAACACTTTGTTTTTACCGGAACGCCTCTGATAATTTAACAGAGACTCTCTAAGAACATGAAAAGACACCAGAAGTCTATCCTCTATTTTTGTTCAGCTCTCCTACACACCCGTCTGAGTGCTTGGGTGGCATTATTTAACCAAGGCTGAATGTGAGGTTTCAGATTTTTGAGAGCTGTTACTTCAAGCTACATATTTCATATACAAGGGCCAGGACTTCAGACAGACACACTGATGCACCGTGGGTTTTCCACTTGACCCTATTGTGACTAACTTGCATATGGAGAAAGTCAAGAAGAGGGCTCTGATATCATTCCTGAAACACCACCGAGCTAATGGTTCAGGTATGTGGATGACACCTGGGTGAAAATCAAATCTCAGGATGAACCACAGTTCACTGATCTTATTAACTTGGTGGACACACACATCACGTTCACCAGAGAGGATATAAAAATTACAGCTGTGCATTTTCAGACTGTGAAATTACCACATTCCACAGGACTCTGCAAAACAGAGCAAACACCAGTCCCACAGACAAAGTGGGCAGAGAAGCAGAAGAACATCCAATCAAAGAGACGTTGATCAAATGTGCTTATCCCAGCTGGTCAAGTGTCAAAACTAGTAAGATACCCTAAGAAACCATCGGTAAGCCATTATGAGTCAGAAGTATTGGAACAGGTGAGACATATTTTACAGTACATCAGGTCTCTGTGGCTTTCAAACCTGAAAACGCGCCATGCCAGAAAGTGATCCGGCGCATGGATCAGGTTCTGAACTGAGCAAACCAAACAAGTGCTGACTCAGGGAATGGCACAACACGGAAGAGATACGCCATCAGGCCAGGACTCTGTCGTCTATTTACACCTGAAGGCAAGCAACCACTCTTTCAGAGAGGAGCATGTGTGCATCCTGGACAGGCAGGAACACAAGTTTGAGCAGGAAGTCGAGGAGGCGGTTTACATGAAAAGGGGAAGACCATCTCTGCACCAGAGAGGGGGCCTCAGAGTACATATCTCACCATCTTACAACCAAAACTAGTACCGTTGCTTAACAATCTGCAAGCTCAGTTTCATGATTGTTAATATGTGCTGTTATCTTGTCCAAGGATATTTGGGATGCAGACTGGAGCAGGTGACCTGCTCTGCTTCCTGAGCTTCAGCCACCCAACTGAATCTGTACTGTTGATAGCGCTGGGGAAACCTGCAGTCAGCTGAAGACTGAAGAACTCACTTGGATGACTAAAGAAATGTTCTTCCTGTTGAAAATGCTGCGTCCAGATGAACCGAATGGCACCTGACATTGGGTGACCACCAACAGTAGATGATACGTCACTCCAAACTTCACTCTGGACTTCAAACACCTTGGATTCACCTCTTCTTCCAGGCTCTGGGACTTTCTCTACAATCCTAGGATTGGACTTCCACAAAATGTGCTTTCTTCTAAAACCAGACCACTGCTCAACAGTCCAGCTCTTTTTCTCCTTTGACCAGGTAAGATGCTTATGGTGCTGTCGTTGGTTCAGGAGTGACTCGATGCATCAGTGGTGATTCTTGACACGCTGACACCAGCCTTAGCCCAATCCTTGTGAAGCTCTTATATTCTCGAACTGACTTTTCTTGTAAATCTTTTCGAGGCTGTGGTCATCCCTGTTGCCTTTTCTCCAGGCATACCTTTACCTTCCAGCTGACCTTCTATTAATATGCGTCTATACATCACTCTGAACAGCCAGATTTTTCAGCAACAAACTAGACTGAGAGATACACAGTAATTATGCCGTCTTAATAGTAAGTTATTTAATGATTTAATTATCAGGACAGAATGAAATGTCCTGATAATTTGAGATATTGGATTTCTTCAAAGTTTAAACAAAAAAAGTCTTTAAATATTTCCTAGAAAATATGAAAATTCCTTTTTGAAATAAAAAAAATCTCACAACTATTAAATGTTTTGTGATCCACTAAAACTGGGACTTGGTTTTCTTGGTTAGCCGGTGATCATATTTTTTGTGTGAGGTGAAGAAAATTTCTGACAGGTTAACAGGTTAATATTGGGGGAAAACTGAGTCTGACTTTCCAGAATCCAGCTGCTACATCCCGGCATCATTTCATTTGAGCTACTCCACTAAGTAGACATAACATTAGCTCTGGTTTGCCACTCAGTCAAGCTCAGCCAGCAGCTCCAGTAGATCAGCTCACTCCAGTTCGTGCCATTCGGCACACCTTTTTTGAAAAATCTCTGCAAGCCACTTTGATACCCACCACCACCCCAACACCTCTATTTCATGCTACTTCTGACTTAAACAATCACTGTCACCGGTGGCTGCTCTGTTTAGTTCTCTGCCTTTAGGCTTTACACATATTTGCTTTTAAGAGCGGACGTGTCCCAGAACAGAGCTATATCACCAAATATAATTAGTGTAAAAGGAATAATAAAAAATAAGAAACAGTCCTGGCAGGAAATCCTCAGGTTTACCTTTTCCGAGTCACAGCACACAGCCTGGGCCTCTGATCTGCACTCCAGGGCTGGTGAGTGTGATGGTGACCGTGGTAAACAGAATTTGATTTGAAGTCTAAGCTGGTTGATTTATAGTTGAAAGGTTTAATGCAGGAGAAAATGATGATAAAATGACTGATTTCAGTGTTTAGGAACAAGTTGGAATGATGGAAGTGAGAAATAAAATGTGTCGTATTTCAGTTTCATTTTCCCTCGTTTCCAAAATGAGAGTTAAGATCACAAATATTACCTGTGCCGTACTGTTTCAGGCCTAGTTTTGTGTGTATGTAATGGTTATGAATGAGGCTCCCGGTGTTGCTTTATCTGAAAGTCCGGGGGGGTGGGGGTGGGGGGTGGGGGGGATGAACCTTGGGATGAACAGCCGAGCCAATCAGACTGACCACAGGATATGCCACAAACGGGGCTGTAGACCAGTTTAACCCATTCAGGTTTTCTCTTTCATGAGACAAAAATCTTCTGTTTGTATTGTAAAGTTGTTGGTTGTTTTCAGACAGGAAGTTCTCAGGTTTACTTGGTTATCTGAGAGCTGTGGAAAGGTCACCGTGTGGCTTTAATCAAAGGGAGAGGCTACAGGCGCTTCAGCGTGACCTCTGAGATGTTAGAGGATCCACTGTGACTTTTTGTCCTCACTGATATTATCTCTTTAGTGACAACAGAGCATCGTCAACATAATGACGAATGTTATGCTTCAGCCAATCATTTGAGCCAATTAGCGCACGTCTCTGTAACATTTCCTGTTCG
>NW_024582499.1:1320965-1322313 GCF_018398535.1 Haplochromis burtoni
TGTGTGTGTGTGTGTATGACCATGTGATCTTCATGATGATGTCATCAGGCTCTGCATGGGGATTGGTCCACAGCTACCTAAGGGGAAAAAAGCAAAAAACAAGTGAGCGCTTGAGTTGTGTTACCTGACACGTTTCCATTAGTCCTGATTATTATTCACATTTCCTTTTTGATTTAATTTTTAACTGTGTGAAAGTGCCTGCCTATGTGACGGCCCACCCTCCGTCACCAACACCAAAAACGACACGTCCTGAATGCTCATGTAAAGCAGGGGCACTAATCTGATGCTCCGTGGAGAATGGCTGGCTTTTTCACTCTAATACCGAAGGTCTTGACCTTCCTATGAAAAAGTGGCTCTGCGTTACATAACTTTGGATTTGGGACTGAAAATAAAATTGATTTGAACTAAAGGCAGGTGAGGCTGACAGCCAGCTGCTGTGCTGCACTCTGAGCAGTCAGCAGACGTTGGTATTTCTTTATCGGAGCAACGAGCCACGCTGAAAGTGATGGGTTGTCTTCTGCAGTGTGGATCTGAAAGTCTGCTGCAGGTGGGCACACAAACCTCTAATGGCATGATGCCTGAATCTCATGCACACGTCTGAACAGAAAGAAGCAGGAGTCAATCAGACAATGAGGTGAAAGAAGTTTTATGTCTGACATGCGCTCGTTTCATTAATCTGATGGCAACTAAACATATCTGAATATGCAACCTCTTCATTTTTCTGTAGAAGTCAACAATAGATGATTAGTGAGTGTACAGTGTACAGTTTGTGGTGTTATTTGGATGCATAACATCCCAGAGGTTCTCAGTTGGATGTAGGTCTGTCCTGTCAGAAGCTTAATCATCCAGGAACTGTCTACACACACTGGCCTTGACATTGTCCTGGACCAGGATGAACTGAGGACCCAGTGCATCAGGATGTGACTGACAGTAATGTGAGGATTTTAACCTGGTACCTAACAGCGGTCAGGGTACCACTGACTAGCACATGGTCCATATATGAACCTCCAAGGACATGAACTTGGATACCTGCATGCCTTTAGCTGGCGGAGCTAAAATCATCAGTAATCTTTAGTTTTCCATTGTTCACTTTTCTCTGCAGTCTCACATCTATTACAAACTGACCAGACTGCAAGAACCAGAAGCTGGTTTGATGTAGTCTTTCCAGTGCATTTACTGTAAAACTCCAGATTTACAGGATGTAACTGGTGCTGAAAGGTCCACACGAGACCAAAGGACGAATGTTTTGTGCATTTCGGGAGCTACCCACACAAAACCACCAGGCTGCACTGAGGTGGTGCAACAGCCTCCTGTAGATGTTTTGGCTGAAAACACATTTTAAAGTTCA